>NC_091849.1:33350296-33578419 GCF_037783145.1 Equus przewalskii
GGGAAGAGGCAACAAGAAGTTTCCATTAGTGGCACATGGAGGCAGTGAGTTACTCAAATATTCTGTACGAGGTTCCTAGTTCCAGAACACCTGAGACTGGGATATTTGCCCCTGTGCTTCCACTAGCAGTGGTGTGTCAGGATCAGGGTAACTCCAGAATAAGGAGGGTTTCCACAGTGGATGGAAGCGTAAAGGAGGAACATCAAACTCAGACCTGGAATAGAATTGGGACTCAGGAAGAATAGTAACAGAGGGAACTTGAAGGTGCCTCAGTTCCCTCAGCCCCACCTTAAGGTCCCTCAGAATAAACAGAAGCCATGCCCTCCCTCCTCTCCTAACGGGGAAACTTCCCTCAGTTCTGTTCCTGGGCTGTGCAGTGGAGGCTGCGTCAGACCTGGGGATTTCCCAGCCTCACAGGCCTCTTCACACAGACTTTTCAACTAACAACGAAAGTGTCACCTTAGAATCATTTTTCTGATTGGCTAAAACCTCACTTGAAAGGCTCTGGGTTGGACTTCTGCGAGCTGTTTCCTCTGACCCAGTCAGGCTTCCTGCATTTTCTAGAGCTCTCTGCACTGCCCACATCCCTGCTGCATTACCCAGGGCAGCCACTGCAGGCCTCATCTGAGAGGAAGGCAACTCGGACAAACATCCTGATTCCAGGCACCTCACAGAGTCACCCTGTCCGGCCTCTGTGGAGACAGGGCACCTAGGATGAGGGCAGGGTGCCCATGTGGGTAGACAAAGGGATAGAAAACCGTCATTGATATGGGTCAGGGTTACAGGAGGGAGACTCTCCCCAGGGGACATCCTCTGTTCCCTCAGGGTGGAGGATAAAAGTTGTAGACTTCTTCCTTGTGGAAATTCAAGGAGAAATCATCTTCCCTGGTCAACATCTCTTAGGATCTCTGATTGGTCAGATGCATTAACTGTGAACATAATAATCACCTTGTTACCAGAAGGGCCATCCAGGACCCTATTCTGCGTTTATTTCAGGAATCAATAAACGTTGTATATTCCAAAGGGTTCTGTGGCCTCCTTAATGTCAGTAGTAATATAATCAGAAATGCTGCCCCCAGAAAATTATTTCCCTGTAATAAAAAGTTATCTAGCAATTATCCCTAAATTTTTCTAAATCTCTGTGAAGTTGCTTACGTGTGCGCCTTAGATCAGTTCTCAGCTAACCAGTTATATGAATTTTCCATGATATGTATAAAATGTCTTTTTTTTTACAACAAAGTTATCTCTTTAAAATCAAATTTTAGATAATCTGAAGAAAGAGTCAAATTAGTAGCAGAATGACCATGAATAAACCACTTCGGCTCTGAAAGACTTAGTTTTGGCTCATTTGTAGAAAGAATACACACCTCACAGGACCACGATCATGAATGCAGATATCATTTGTAAAAGTTCTGTGCAATCTGTGGTGAGCTACAGTTCTTAATATAATAGTACTAATATAATAATATGATAGTAGAGTTTATTTTCTTTTAATGTCATTAACAAAAACAGCAAAGTCTTTTTTTATTTCTCATCTCTTTTCAGATGATGGAATCATTATGGTTTCCAATCCCTAACTCTCACCTCCTCATTATTTGTATTTGATCATGTATTCACTGCATTTTCCCTCTCTGAGGTGCCATGACTACCCCTGCACAGAACTGCCATTTTAACTATAATTTCAGATCTCAGAACTTGGTCCTCCTCCCAGTGGGTTCACAAATGGGGAAACTTGAGTGCAAAACACAGAGTCTTAAATCAAACTTATAAAAGAAGAAAGTGAATGCAGCTTTGTGAGCTACATGGACTATTATGGCAAAGAGTCCAGGATCATATTTCACCCATCTTGATTCAATTTAGAGGAAGAGGGACTGGCCACTCCTCATTGTAGCTCCTGACAAATGTCTAAAAGCCTGTCCTGTGCCACGTGCCCAAGTGCCCAGCATTCCTCACCCTCATCATCAGCAGTCTCCATGTCTGAGCTCCGACACATCAATGTGGTTTTGTTTTCGGTAGTATTATCTCCCTTCCCCAAAACCCAGCAGATCCCAGACGGTGGGTACTGCCACTTAACAGTATTTTTTAAACACGGCAGAGTTAAGATCCTGCGTTTCAAAGATGAAACACATTGGAGGGGAGACATACATGGGGGAAAATAAAAGAAACAAAAGTTTGCAACAGCCACTCAGGGGAATGTCAAATACTGCTGACTAAAGATAAGACTCAACAGTGTTGAAGGTTCAGAGGACACTTAAAAGTAGACATTGATAGTCATGCCCATTGGTGCAGTTATTTTCTTTTCTCTTAGAATAGCTTGGCCATACAGGACTGGAAGATGATTATCATTTGCATATTAATTCATGAATATTAATTTTTCAAGATGAGGAGGATGGGGAGTTAATGGTGTAGAGGTCATGAGAGAGTTGAAAGACACGCGTTCCACGTACACTTCTCAGAGGTGGTGAGGGCTCAGCAGATAAAGGACTATGTTCATTCCAGGGAAAAATGCTTACCTGAGTGCAGACGTGGAGGGTTAGCAAGACTGGAGCCAGGGACGGAGGGGAGGGAGTCACTCACAGAGTGTGGTTTGGTATGATTAGAGAGTGGGATTCAGACATCGCAGTCTTCCCGAGGTTTGACAACAGCACCATTAAAAGTAGGTTGGATTTTTTTCATAATATGAAAAGAAAAAAATAGAGGGAATTAAGCAGAGGAGTGCCATGAAATGCTTTTTCATTCATAAAGCCACTTTGGAAGCAGTGTGGAGGGGACTTTTCAGAGGATCTGTAGATTGCTTTATGTGATCCAAAAAGGATCCAGTTAATTTAATAAGCCCAATCTACCAAAGGCCAATTTAGTAAGGAAGCAGTTTGCCAATGTCCAGTTTGCCAAATTTACCAAAATTATTAATGTACCCCAAACTCAATTTTTTCTATTTCTAAAGTTTGTATCAGTTAATATTTGATGATTGAAGTCTATTAGAGGCCTGTGCATCATAAACCTCTCAGTTTCTGGAGCCCTCTTGCTCCCTTATGGGCCCCATTCTCTTGCTCTTTGGGACTCCATTCCACCTTTCTACCAACAAACAGCCCCCAGTTTCCATGAAGCTTTATAGTAAATGAATTTATGAAGACAAAATGAAAACTGATCAATTACACTTCACAGACAAATTCAGAAATTGTTTAAAATGCTTTTAATATAAATTAAAATAAAATGGTTAAAAAATATGTTTTGGTTGAATTTGTTAAATTTTGTAGATTGGTCCTTCAGAGAAATTAGCAAAAGAGCCTTTAAATGATAAAATTTATAAAATAAAATATAATTTTAAAAAGGATTTAATACCACTATAAAATATAAACTGAAAAATGTCTATCTGAAATACTGACATTTTTGTAATGTTGACCAGATAAGTAGTGAATAAACATTATTCTCAACTTATTCCTCTCCAAGGTTTTGGTAAATTATCAAATTTACTAAGTCTGATCAGTATATCACTCAGCAAACTGACGCAAGAGCTAGTTGCTGAGAATTGGCCATTCATTCATGAATTGCTCACTGAACCAAATTAGCTGACTGACCCATAAGACACATCCTTGAGAGTGAGCAGGAACTTCTACCCACAAGCTGTTTTTATCCAGTTCTTTTTCTGGACTTGCCTTCTCAAATATAAGATCCTCCAAAGAAAACCCCAGACACCTTAGGAACCTAAGAGAAAGAAAAAGGAAATTGGCATTTTGTATCTAGGCTCTTTCAAGCATGGGTTCCATTCTGATTAGTGTGCATGTACATTGTCAGATCTACCCTCCTTTATTCCTACTCATCCTCTCCTCTTTCCATGCTCTGCCATCTTTGATCAGTAACTAACCACAAAGGCACTATGGCATACTCTTTGTGCAAGTTCCCTTTCAATTTTGATTCAGATGAGCAGTTCTATATGGAATCTGGAAAAGAAGACCAGGTAGGAGCAACCTGAGATTGACAGGTTTGTAAAATTCAACCTCTTTGGAGTGCTGAGGAACGCTGCTCACTCAAAGACCAGTTTGGAGATCATGATTGTGTGTTCCAACTCTACCCACACCTTCATCCCTGCCCCTCTGATCAATGGACCTTTTCTTCTTTGCAATTCCCCAATGGAGAGACAGTGGCCTGTGGAGGTTGACGGGGCATTGTGGAGGACTTCTTCCTCATCAGCCAGGGGTTGTGCTCAAAGAATGCCTCTTCCAAGCAAGGGATCATGAGGGAAACTCCATAGCAGATATCAGGTAAATACTTGGAAGATGTTGGAGGATGAGAGTACCAGAACTATGGAAAAAGATTTAACAGGAGGATAGGAAATCAGGTAACACAAGATATTTGGAAAATTTGGAGGTAAATAGGAAGAGTGGGTGATCCTGGCATAAGAGCCCAGAACTCAAAAGTTTCATGATTCCTCCAACTGCAGGGAATAGCCCTTGAAGACAGAAGAGAAATGAGACAAAAACCCAGGCTGCCTGCTATGGACTTGCTGTATGACTGAGCTTTGTCTCCTGATCCATTTTTTTTCAGGTTCCTTCTTCCTGTCAGTTTCCTCATCCAATCCCATCTCAATGGGGCCACTCACTGATGATTTAATCCCTCAGAGCTCATCAAACCATTCTTTCCTGCTCACTTCTCACTTTTTTTCCCTCTCATCTCTGCTTCCATTTCCCTAATGACCCCTGGGATATTTCCAGAGACCATTCTTCCCCTAGCTTCTAGATCTGTGGTCACCATGTTGCTTCATCTTCAGAAAAACCTTAAGTATCTCTCTGTGGGATCTTTATAATATCTTCTTCTTCTGTAAGTTCTTACTAATAAAGAGAGGCCCAAATAGTTAGCTATATAAAAGACATTTCAACTAACTTAAACTCATACCCAAAGCCATGGTTTACACAACAATAACATCAGCAATAATATTTTGGAGAGATGATTGTATATCCTCAAACAGGATAACTTAAACTATTCTGAGGGACTAGGGATTGAGGTGAGTGTTATATAACATCCACCATTACTCTTAGCTCCTCTGAAAATCTTATATGAAGAAAGATATGAAGCCAGGATGAGGTTTCACAATTCTAGATGTGTGGCAAAGCCCTGCCCATGAGAGTGATATTATCTGGCTTGGAGACAGTTGGCTAAAGTTTATCTGGATTCTCTCAGACACCTCTCCTCAACCAGTATTCAGCAACTACACTGAACCTGTAATGGTGTTCTGAACCATTAATCATTGGCAAAAACTGGCACAATCCTTGTCCACTACATATTTTTTTCAGTGAATTAGGCTCTGTTCAGAGAAAATAAGCAAAGGAAATATTTAAATAAAAAGATATGCCTTATGGTGTAGACAAAAAAAACCCCCAAAACTATGCTTTGGTGTCACTTGTTTAAATGACAAGTTTCATCAACTATTATTTAGGGCAAATGAACCTCTCAAGCCTCACTTTCCTCATTATAATACAGTAAAACAAATTTTATCATAGTGTTTATAATAATTAGAAATAATTCTTACCAAGTAGGAATATCTTGCACATAATATGTGTTTGGAGGTAGTGAACATATTAGTTACTATCACAAATACCTTTCAAAAAAGTGAATGTTGCTCATAAATGTCCTTGTGTTCATCTGTGTCCCATCAGGAGGATGATGCGCATTCTCTGGATAATAGTATAGGACTTATTTTTCAATCTAGTGATGGAAGATGAAATGTAAGGGGCAGAGAGGGAAGGAGAGACAGAAGGAGGGAGGAGAGGGAGAGACTGAGAAAGTAATGAATTGGAAAAAAGCAGGATACTCTAAGGAGTGGGAGAGTCAGTGAGAAACCTAAAATTATTTTAGACAAAAACATCTAATGTGAAATTTCAATTTTTAATTTTGCATTTCATTGTAACATGTAAACCCTCGTGTAAGCCTGAAAACTTCAGTAAAAGATGCTTCATGCAACAGACTTGTATCTATAGTTGATTAGAGTGGAAAAGGGAAGAAATTCAAGATGAAGAGAATGTGTTCCATAATCACATACATAAAACAATAAGTAAATTATTCTTATATTAGATAATATACTTTTGCTTTCATGTAGTAAAAATACCAATTGAGACTGGCTCATATGGTAAGGACATTTATTATATTTCATAATAGAAAGTGCAGAAATGAGGCAGTCTATAGGATCAATCGAATTAGTCTTTATCCATGTCAACACAGATCCAATTATTTCGTACTCTGCTCGTCTATCTATAGAACTGGCTTCATCCCATAATTTGTTCCCTTTGTGGTCATAAAGAGTGTACTGATTTTTTTTTTTCCTGAGGAAGATTAGCCCTGAGTTAACATCTGCTGCAAATCCTCCTCTTTTTGCTGAGGAAGACTGGCCCTGAGCTAACATCCACGCACATCTTCCTGCTACGTTATATGTGGGACGCCTACCACAGCATTGCTTGACAAGTGGTGCCATATTCGCATCTGGGATCCAAACCGGCAAACCCCAGGCTGCCAAAGAGGCACGTGCGCACTTAATCGCTGGGCCACTTGGCTGGCCCCCTGTAATGATTATTTTTAGTTTGCATGATTAAGCCTGTTCTCTGTCCTTAATGGCCTTACTCTGTGCCCCAAAGGCTGAGCTACGGATTGCATCACCTGGTCAGACTTTCCAGCTGGTTTCTAGTTGGATTCATATGGCGATTGAAAGATTCAAAGACAGCAAGGTCATGGTGTTCCTTCTCTCTCCTCCCCTGCTTTGCTACACAGTTGTTCTGCAGTGGCTGGTCTCACCACAACTATAGGTTCTGCCAGCTCTCTTTGCCTCCTTAAGGCTTCCCAATCTTTCTACTCTATAGGAATTTCAAAATCCCTTGATCTTCTCCATATCTTAACCCTGTTTAAACCTTCATAAATAGTCCCATAATTAAAGTATCTTCATTTTGAATTATCCAAGTGAAAATCTTTCCTTCTGTGATCAAGATTGGTACAAGCAGGCTTCAATCAGTATCTATGGTGACACACAACCTTATTTGTATAACTGTGCAGAGAGAGACTGGTTTTACTTTCAGAGAAGTCTTGAGCAAGATTCTCAACACATAGCATTGGCCAGAAATGTTTAAGGCTTGTCCAACTCTGAACCAGTCCATGACACAGGAGATAAGATTACCATGATTAACTTAGACTAATTGTATGACATGAAAAGGATATTAGAGATTTCACAGCATTTTCCCCTACAATTATCAAGACAGAATGTACATGAATTTGTTAGAATTAATAATTTGGGTCCAAAGTTGATCATGAAAGTAAAAATGTCTTGGGATGTTAGAATACTCTTCAGTAAGATTTTTGGACTTCCATAGGGTATGGAATGGTGCTGAGATAATCTTTTCTAGAGCTCAAGGGGTTTGAGTCTCCAGATGCTACTGGGTAAGATTTATAGGTAGATAGAAAGAAGAATATTGCTAAATACCAGATACATAGATGTACTTGTGTCTATTTATTCTCTAAAAAGGTTTGCATATATTTTGAGACTTATTCATTCACTTTTTTCATCTAGTACTTTTGACATCATACTCCCAGTCATTGCTTTCATGTAGCTTATAATCCAGTGGAAAGAGAAAGAAGTTCGATGAAGCTTTAGCATAAAAAACATGAAGAAAATCAAACATAAAGAAAACTAACGCACATCATAAGTGAATTGCTGGGGGAAAAGAAAAACAGTGGTAAAGAGAAAATATTAAAAATAGCCATAGTAAAAATAAAATCACATTTGCCTCAGGAATGAAACAAAAACTTCAGAAACCAGAATATATGCAAGACAAAAGACATGGAGCAATATCTTTATCTGTTGAATATAAAAACTTGTCAATCTAGAATTCTATATTCAGCAAAAATATCTTTTGAAAATGATGGTGATGAGCATTCTGATTTCAAAAAGACCGAGTGGATGTACTTTTCTCTATTTCTCTCACTAAGAACAATTAAAAACTCTAGGATATATATCTAAATATATATTTAATACATATTTAATGCATATATTATACATATATATATCACATATAATAAGATTCTGAAAAGTGGAGAGAATAAGGTAGACTGGGAAGGTAACTCAGGAAACAAGAAACAAAACAGTGGTGAGTTTTATAGGTTTTATTTCTGCTTTACATATCCCAGACCAGGTGCTGGAAAGACTGGCAAACAAGAAATGTCAGTAGGTGCAGATTTAAAAAGTTCCAGGGACAGCCTGATCTCTCTAACTAAAGAACCAGAAAAAAAGGCATCCTAGAAAATGGAAAACCTTTAGATGATAAATATTCTACTCTAGCGAATGCCACAGAAAAAATACTGAGGCCTCACACACCCTATCCAGGGAAAGCTGAGTGGGGAGCCTTGATTTCCATCCTTGCCATGCTGTAATGAGGCAAACCACCTCCACCACTGCTATAATGTCACATAAAACTGAGTGGGAAGCCAGGATTTTCATTCCCGTCAGTTGGTGATGAGATCCTCCCTCAAGTCACAGTATCAGTGGAGACCACATGGAAACCCTTGACTTTCATCCTCATCTGGTGGTAACTGGGCACCCTTCCTCCTTTCCCTTCTAGGGTAGTATCAGTGGAGGGCCAGTAGGGAGCCTGAACTCCCACTCCTTTCAGCAGTGACAGAAAGTTGGTGCCTCCTGTGTGTCAACAGAGCCCAAGTGGAAACCTGAACATCCACAACCATCTGGCAGTAATGAGGGAACATCTTCTGTTCCCCACCAGAATGGTATTAGAGGAGGCCTGTTAAGGCAGAAGATATAAATGATATCAAGAGTCTCATTACCTAACAGAAAAAATATACAGATTTCAATCAAAAGTAGCCCATCACACCAAGAACCCAGAAGATCTCAATTTAAATTTAAAAAAACAATGAGCAAATGCTAACTGAGCTGACACAGGTTTTAGAATTATCTGAAAAGGATTTTAAATCAGCCATCATGAAATTGCTTCAACAAGCAATTACAAACACTATTGAAACAAATGAAAAACATAGAAAACCTCAGCAAAGAAGCAGAAATTACAAAGGAGAACCAAATGGAAATTTTAGAACTCAAAAATAAACCAAATTTTTTTTTGAAAAACAAGATAGACTCTGGGTCTGGCCTGGTGACATAGTGATTAAGTTTGTGCCCTCTGCTTTGGTGGCCTGTGGTTCATGGGCTCAGATCCCAGGCTCAGACCTACACACTGTTCATCAAGCCATGCTGCGGTGGCATCCAACATACCAAATAGAGGAAGATTAGCATGGACGTTAGCACAGTAACAATCTTCCTCAAGCAAAAAGCAGAAGATTGGCAATAGATGTTAGCTCAGGGCTAATCTTCCTCACCAAAAAAATAATAATTTATACAGAGATACAGCCAAAACACTATAGATGAAACAAAACGGAATTCTAAGAAGTGTTCAAGTAATCCACAAGCAGTTAGGAAAAAGAAAACAGATAAATAGAAAGAAAAAAAAGAGAAAGAAACAACAGAAAATGTAAAAGGCAAATATACGTCCTAACACGCCAATGATTACATTAAGTGCAAATGGTCAAAATACACCAATTAAAAGACACAGAAATTAGCTGAATGGATAAAAAAAAGATTGCCCAGTTATATGATATTTAAAAGAAACTAACTTCAAGTATAATGCTATAGGTATGTTGAAACTAAAAGGATGGAAAAAAATATACCATGCATAATTTAATCAAAAGAAAGCAGGAGTGGCTATATAAACCAGACATCAGAGTAAGGAAAATTACCAGGAACAGAGAAGGGTATTTCATAATCAAAAGGGTAAATCCACCAAGAAGACATGACACACCTAAATGTGTATCATCCAAGCAATAGAGCTGCAAAACATGCAAAGTAAAACAGATTGAAGTGACAGGAGAAATAGACAAATCCACAATTCCTGCTGGAGACTTCAACATCCCTCTCTCAACAATTGATAGAACAACTAGGTGGAAAATCAGGAAAATATGAAAAAACTTTATGCCCCAATTAACAGGATTTAATCAACACTTATAACGTTCCACCCAAGAACAGCATCAGGCACAGTTTTTTTGAGTGCTCAAGGAGCATATACCAAGATAGGCCATATCCTGAGCTATAAAACAAACCTAAAAACATTTCAAAGAATTAGAATCGTACAGAGTGTGTTCTTTCATCACAATTAAATCAAAGAAGGAATCAATAACAGAAAAATAACAGGAAAATCTCTAAAGACTTAGAAAGTAAACAGCACATCTCTATATAATCCATGGACCATAAAAGGAAATCTCGAGATAACTTAAAAAGCAAGTTGAACTGAATGAAAAGGAAAACACAATATGTCAAACTTTGCAGAATGCAGTTAAAGCAGGGAAATTTGTAGCACTAAATACTTAATTTAGACAAAAAACAGTATCAAATCTATAGTCTAAGCTCCTTTCTCAAGAAATAGACAATCATGTCTAGACAAAAGAACACAATAAATCCAAAGCAAGCAAAGTAAAGCAAATAATAAAGATAACAGCAGAAATCAATGAAATTGGAAATAAAAAACAATAAAGAAGATCAATAAAACAAAAACTGATTCTTTGAAAATATTGATAAAATTGACAAACCTGTAGCAAGACTGACAAGCAAAAAAGAGAAGAGAAAAATTACATCTATTAGTAATGAAACAGAGGATATTACAACACACCCTGCAGACATCAAAAGGATAACGAGGGAATACTGTGATTAGTTCTAAACAAATTTGACACCTTAGACAAAATCAACCAAATTCTCAAAAAGCATAAACTACCATAACTCACCCAATATAAAATAATTTGAATAATCCCATAACTATAAATAAAACAAAAACCAATCACAATAAAAAGTTTATTTTAAAAAAAATTAAATTAAATATGATACCTAATAAAATTGCCTGAAATGAAACTCAAAGAGAAAAAAAAAAACAGTGGGGAAAAAACCAGAAGGGAGTATCCAAGAGTTGCAGTACCACTTTGAATGGATTAACATATATTTGCCCAAAAAGAGCCTTACCTTGCCTTCACTTTAAAAGTTTATTTCTTTACTTTTTTTGTGATTTCACTCTGGGTAATTTCTATTGACCTATTTCAAATTTTTCAGTTCTTTCCTTGGCTGTGTCAACTTGCTCATGGGCTTGTTGAATTCTACATTTTTGTTAATGTGTTTTTATTTCTAGCATTTCCATTTGATTCTTTCTTAATTTTCATTTCTTTGCTGAGATTACCTATCTTGTCTTGCATGTTGTGTACTTTTTTCTTTAGAGACTAACATGTTAATCATAGTCATTTTAAATTAACTGATTGTTCCAACATCTATGTCATATCTGAATCTGGTCCTGATAAATTCTTTGTCTCTTCTGATTGTGTTTTGTTTCTTGCCTTTAGGTATGCCTCATAAACCATAGGCAGGGTTAAACTTTTAAAAGTGGTACAAAATAATATACATACAATTGACTATGCTTTTCCTCTAGATTATCCATTTTGTTGGCATATAGTTTTTCATAGTATTCTCTAATAATCCATTGTATTTCTGTGGTGTCTGTTGTTATTGCTCCTCTTTCATTTCTAATTTTGTTTATCTGAGCTTTCTCTCTTTTTTCTTTGTAAGCCTGGCTAGGGGTTTGTCAATTTTATTTATCTTCTCAAAGAACCAGCTCTTTGTTTCATTGATCCTTTCTACTGCCTTTTTTGTTTCAATGGCATTTATTTCTGCTCTGGTTTTTATTATTTCTCTCTTTCTACTGACGTTGGGCTTTGTTTGTTCTTTTTTCCCTAATTCATTTAGGTGTAATTTGAGATTGCTTGTTTGGGATTTTTCTTGTTTGTTAAGATGTGCCTATAGTACGAAGAATTTCCCCCTTAATATGGCTTTGCTGCATCCCATATGAGTGGGTATGGTATAACATCATTTTAATTTGTCTCCAGATATTTTTTGATTTCTCTTTTAATTTCTTCAATGATCCATTGCTTATTCAATAGCATGCTGTTTAGTCTCCACATCTTTGTCCCTTTATCAGCTTTGTTCTTGTAATTAATTTCTAGCTTTATAGCATTATGATCAGAAAAGACACTTGTTATTATTTCAATTTTCTTAAATTTATTGAGGCTTGCCTTATTTCCCAACATACGGTCTATCCTTGAGAACATCCCATGCGCACTTGAGAAGAATGGGTATTCTTCTCTTTTTGGATCGAGCGTTCTATACATGTCTATTAAGTCCAACTGGTTTAGCTTTTCATTTAATTCCAATATTTCCTTGTTTATTTTCTGTCTGGATGATCTATCCATTGATGTGAGTGGAGTGTTGAGGTCCCCTACTATTATTGTGTCATTATTAATATCTTCTTTTAGGTTTGTTAATAGTTGCTTTATGAACTTTGGTGCTCCTGTGTTGGGTGCATAGATATATACAGATAAGTGTTATTTCTTCTTGATGGAGTGTCCCTTTGATCATTATATACTGCCCCTCTTTGTCTCTCTTTACCTGCCTTCTTGAAGTCTACCTTGTCTAAGTATTGCGACACCTGCTTTCTTTGGTTGCCATTAGCTTGGAGTATCGCCTTCCATCCCTTCACTCTGAGCCTGTGTTTATCATTGGAGCTGAGATGTGTTTCCTGGAGGCAGCATATTGTTGGGTCTTGTTCTTTAATCCATCTTGCCACTCTGTGTCTTTTGGTTGGAGAATTCAATCCATTTAAGTTTAGGGTGATTATTGATGTATGAGGACTTAATGCTGTCATTTTATCACTTGTTTTCTGGTTTTCCTGCATCCTTTGTGTCTCAACATGTATGTTTTGGTCCACCATTTGAATTATGTAGTTTTTTATGATGTGTTTCTTTGTTTTCTCCTTATTCATTGACAGATGATAAAGTAATAATTATAACAATACACTGTTGGGTTTGCAACATTAATAGATGTAATACATATAACAATAATACCACAAAGGGAAGGAAAAGGGAAGCGAGCTTTATAGGAAGAACATTTCTACATACTACTAAAACTAAGCTAGTATAATACTGAAACTATGGTAAACTTTAGATCCACCACTAAAATATATATACATAATTTATAATTTTTATATCTTTTACATGTAAATAATTATATCTATAATTAATGAAATTAAAATGCTACATTAAAAATATGTAATAAAGGTGCAATAGAACAAAATGACATAGACTTAGAAAACAAAAAGTAAAATGGCAGATGTGAATCTGACTATATAAAAATTAACATTAAATGTGGATGGATTAAACAATGAAAAGGCAGAGAATATCAGGCTGGACAAAAAAATGAGCCAACACTATGTTGTCTATTGGAGATATACTTTATATCCAAAGACACAATGGATCAAATGTCAAAGGATGGAAAAAAGGTATATCATGCAAATAGCAACCATAAAAATTTGGAATGGCTGTACGAAAAGACAAAAATGACTTTACAAAAAAAATGTTACTAGAGACAAAGAGAAACATTTTGTAATGATAAAACCATCACTCTATCAGAAAGATATAACAATTATAAACACATATGCACCTAATAACAGAATGCCAAAATATGCAAAGTAAAAATTGACAGAAATGAAAGGAGAAATAGACAATTCAAAAATAATAGTTGGAAATGTCAATATTCCACTTTTAATAATGGATATAACTAAACAAAAGTTCAACAAAGAATGGAAGACATGGCTGAAACTGTAAACCAACCCAAGCTAACCAATATCTATAGAACACTGCACCCACAACAAAATACACATTTTTCTCAAGTGCACATAAAACATTCTCCAGGATAGACCATATGGTAGACCACAAGACAAACTTTGATATATGTAAAAGGATAGAAATATTACAAAATATGTTCTTTGACCTCAATGGAATGAAATTAGAAATCAAACAGGAAAACTTAGGAAACAAATATTTAGAAACTAAACAACACATTCCTAAGTAACCAATAGTCAAAGAAGAAATCAAAAGGAAAATTAGAAAACATTTTTAGATGAATGAAAATGAAGACACAATATATCAAAACTTATGGAATTCGGGTAAAAGAGTGCTTAGAGGGAAATTTTTAGCTCTAAATTACCTATATTACAAAAGAAGTAATATTTTTAAAGTCAATAATTTAACCTTGCACCTTAAGATCCTGTAAAAGAGAGAGGTGACACCAGCAAGATGAAGGGCTAGGAGATTGCAATGCTTGTCTTTCCCCAAAAGAACAACAGATAAACAACTACAGACCAAACAAAATAGCTCAGTGAATGCTCTGGAGTACAACTAAGAAGCGGCAAAAAACCCTGTGGAACTCAAAAACTGAGAAGGACCACATAGAAAAATATAGGAAGCATTTTACCCACATCATTCCATCTGCCAAGCCAGAGTGGCTTGGGATCCAGGGTGATCCTCTCAGAGGAATTATACCCTACAGGGAAAAGGAGAGAAGGAGAACTCTAGCAAGTCTCATCAGTGTGGACATTTGCACCCTTTGCTATAGAAGTCTCCCATAGTCTTCACCAATGCTGATCCAAGCTGATGGAGCTAACTGGAGGTCTCCCCCTAACCCTCTGCATCTATGCCCCCCAGCTGGAGCTGTTGCTGCAGTGAGACCTGCCTTCAGGTGCACCAGATGATGCTGTGCCCCACTCTCCAGGATTGGGATGCCACAGCACCTCACCAAATACAGGACCAGAGTTGCCACTGCTCTGCCCCCAACCCCAGGCCCCAGTTGTAGCTTTGTCACATCACCTGGGCAGCCTCCACTACCCTCAGCACTGCTCCCTGTCCTAGGTCACCACTCTGAACCATCACTGCCAGCAGTGCTGCCAGCTGCCCTGAACTTCATTCCCTGGGTCCCAGTTCACAGCTCTGAACCATCATTGCCAGCAGCATTACTTCTGCCCTAAGCCCAAGCTCCTCCTGGGTCCCAAAACATGATTTTAATGGAGCACCTCTAAGGACATACTTCTTCTGTCCTGTGATTCCTCCTTGAGGCCTAAGTTGGGACTAATGAGCTGTCATCCCCAGGCTGTGCTGTTATTGCACCCTGTTGCCTGGGACCAGAGCCACTGCTGCAGTTTATCATCCTAGGATGTGTGCTGCTGCTCCATTCCCCACACCACCAGAGTCACTGCAGGGAGCCCCTGAGACCCACATCCCAGTTTCATGGAAGATCTGCACACACCCACACCCTAGACACCAGTGCCACTGCCTCAAAATCACACCTGTGAATCAGGACCCAGGTGATGCAGTATTTCTTTGTGCACTTGATCCCAGGACCATGGCTCAGCTACTGCTCTGAGTGGCAGCATACCAGAACAGGGGTCAAAAGAGATCTCCTAGGCTAGAACTTCTACCCTTGGGCCAAGAGAAAACAATAACCAGGAAGACTCCAGCAGCCTTCACCCCCAAGGATGCCAAAATTACTACCCACCACTGGCACCCATAGAACCTCTGTAATCTTGGCCACAGAAGACCACCACAGTTTGCCTGACATGAAACTCAACTGATGGAGCTGCACAGAGAATATGCGACTGTGCTTTCCAAGGAACCAAGATGCTACATCCCACTCAGCCAGCACCATCATAGTCACTTTCAGGTGAAAGACATTCCCCACTGAAGCCAGTTCAAAAAGGCTGGAAGAGGTGACTGTGCCCTCCAAAGTTTAGGCGTCAATACAAAACCATCAGAAACATGAAAAAGCATACAAGGAAACCTGACACCACCAAAGGAACATAATAATTTTCCAGTAACTGACAATAATTTTCCAGTATGTTTGACTCCCCAAAACGGAGATCTTTAAGTATATGAAAAAGATTTCAAGATAATTATTTTAAGGAAGTTCAGTGAGATTTAAGAGAACACAGATAGACAATTCCATGAACTCACAGTAAACAACACAAAAAAAAAATAAAAAGTTCAACAAAGAGATAGAAATCATAAAAAAGAATCAAACAAATACCAGAGCTGAAGAATACAATGAATGAAGTGAAAAAGTCAATAGAGAGCTTCAACATCAGGCTCAATCAGGGAGAGGAAAACATCTGTGAACATGAAGACAAATCTCTTGGTATTTTCCAGTCAGACGAGAATAAAGAAATTGTAATGAAAAAGAATTTTTTTAAAAAAAAGTCCACATGAATTATGGGATACCATCAAGAGAAACAATATCTGCATTGTGGGAGTCCCAGGAGAAGAGAGAGACAAAGGAACAGAAAACTTATTTAAAAAACATTATTTACAATAGCCAAGATGTGGAACCAGCCTAAATGCCCAGAAACTGATGATTGGATAAAGAAGATACAGTATATATACACAATGGAATACTACTCAGCCATAAAAAAGGACAAAATTGTTCCATTCGCATCAACATGGATGGACCTTGAGGGTATTATGTTAAGCGAAATAAGCCAGACAGAGAAAGATGAACTCTATGTGACTCCACTTATAGGTGGAAGTTAGCATATACACAAGGAGAACTGATCGGTGGTTACCAGGGAAAAGGGGGGGGGAGGAGGGCACAAAGGGTGAAGTGGTGTACCCACAACATGACTAACAATAATGTACAACTGAAATCTCACAAGTTTGTAATCCATCATAATCTTAATAAAAAAAAATATCCACCTCCTCTACCTCAGGGAAGTTGAGTTCACAGGTAGTTCTGATAGCTCTCCCCTGATGCAATAGCCTTGAATAAAGTATCTCTTGCCCATTTAAAAAATAATAATAATAATGGATGAAAACTTCCATAATCTGGAGAGATATAACCATTGAGGTAAATGAAGCTCAAACATCCCCAGATTCAACTCAAATAAATCTTCACTGAGACACGTTATAATCAAGCTCTCAAAAATCAAAGACAAAGAAATCTTTGAAAGCAGCACAGAGAAAAAAGACTCATCGCACACAGGGAATCACGACAAAGCTATCAAAAGATTATCAGCAGAAACATTGCAGGGCAGGAGAGAATGGGATGATATATTCAAAGTGCTCAAAGAAAAGTATGTCAACCAAGAATATTTTACTCAGGAAAGTTTTACTACAGAAATCAAGAAGAGATATTTTCCCAGGCAAATAAAAACTGAGAGAATTTATTACCCTAGACTTGCCCTGTGAGAAATGTTAAAAGCAGTTCTTCAAGCTAAAATAAAAGGATGCCAATTAGTAACATGAAAATGTATGAACGTATAAAATTCACTAGTAAAGGAAAATATATAATCAAATTCAAAATACTTTAATACTGCCATGGTGGTATGTAACTCACTTTGAACTCTAGTATATAGGTTAAGAGACAAAAGTGTTAAAAATAAGTATGTCTACAATATGTTTTAATGGATACACAATATAAAAAGATGTCAACTGAGACATCGCAATACAAATCAGGGGCAAATAAATGGGTAGAAGTTTTTTTATGCAATTGATGTTAAGTTGTTATCAGCTTAAAATAGATGGTTAGAACTATAAAGATGTATTATGAAAGTCTCATGGCTCACCACAGAGCAAAATCCTATGATAGACATACAAATGCTAAGAGAAAAGAATCAAAGCATAATACTACAAAAAAAATCATGAATTCACAAAGAAATATAGCAAGAGAGGAAAAAAAGAACAAAGTTACTACAAAAGAATCCAAAATAAATTAACAAAATGGTGATAGTAGGTTTTTACCTATCACTAATTACTCTAAAAGTAAATGGTTTAAATTCTCCATTAGAAGACACAGAATGGGGGCCGGCCCCATGGTCGAGTGGTTAAGTTCGTGTGTTCTGTTTTGGTGGTACAGTGTTTTGCCGGTTCAAATCCTGGGTGCAGACATGGCACCACTCATCAAGCCACACTGAGGCAGCATCCCATATGCCACAACTAGAAGGACCCACAACTAAAAATACACAACTATGTACCGCGGGTCTTTGGGGAGAAAAAAGGAAAAATAAAATCCTTCAAAAAAAAAGAAGACAACATAAAATGGCTAAATAAATAAAAAAACAAAACACAACTATATGCTGTCTCCAAGAGACTCGCTTAAGCTTGAAGGACACTCATAAGCTGAAAGAGAACGAACGGAAAAAACATTCCATGTGAATGGAAACCAAAAGAGAGAAGGCACATACAGTCATGTGCTGCCTAAGGTTTAGGTCAACAATGAACCAAATATATGATGGTGGTCCCATGAGTTTATAATGGAGCTGAAAAATTTCTATTGCCTAGTCACATTGTAGTCATCACGATATTGTAGCGCAAAGCATTACTCATGTGTTTGTGGAGATGCTGGTGTAAACAAACCTACTGTGCTGCCAATCATACAAAAGTATAGCACATACAATTTTGTACATTATGTAATACTTGATAATGATAAAAACAACTATGTTACCAGTTTATGTATTTGCTGTACTATACTTTTTATTGTTATTTTGGACTATATTCTTTCCACTTATTAAAACAATAGTTTAGTGGAAAACAGTATGCCGATTTAAGCCAGAAGCAGCCTCATACATTTCATGTTAAGACGTCTCTTGATTGCATCATTTTATCTTGTGCTTGATTTAATCTCATGTTGTTTGTTCATCGTGGACCCTAAGCATACAAAATCCACTGTTAATGATGCCAGTAAGAGGCCACATTGAGTGTTTGACCAGGAAAGAAAATTAAAAGTGATTAAGGACTACAAAAGTGGAAAATTAGTGATGATTATTTCTTGCCAGTCAGGCGTGTCCCATTCCACCATAGCTATGATCTTGAAGAACAAGAAAAATGATGGAAGCCATTAAAGGATCTGCTTCCTTGAAGGCAATGAGATTAACAAAAATTTGAGAAGGGCCTGCATCAGACATGCAGAAACTTCTAATGACCTGGACTGAAGACCAGACGCAGAAATTTATCCCTCTCAGCACCATGAGAATCATGACCAAAGCGAAAAGTTTATTTGCAATGTTGAAAGAAAAGGCTGGGCCCAGCTATGATGTTGAATTTACTGCTAGCTCTGAGTGGTTTAAATGATTCAAGATTCATTATTGGGCCTGGCCCAGCGGTGCTGGGATTAAGATCACATGCTCCGCTTTGCAGCCCAGGATTGTGGGTTGGTATTCCAGGCACAGATGTATGTATCACTCATCAAGCCATGCTGTGGTGGCATCCTTTACACAAAATACAGGAGGATGAGCACAGATGTTAGTTCAGGGCTAATTTTCCTCTGCAAAATGAGGAATATTGGCAATGGATGCTAGCTAAGGACCGATTTTCCTCACCAAAAAACCCACCAGATTCATTATTCATTACATAATGTGAAAATGAGTGGTGAGTCTGAGAGTGCTGATGTGAAGGCAGCTGAAGAAGTTTTTGAAACTCAAGACAAGCTGATTGCAAAGAAAAATTATTTGCCAGGGCAAATATTCACTATGGTTAAAGTCTCCCTATTTTGGAAACGGATGCCTGAAAGGACTTTCATCAATAAGGAAGCCAAGTCAATGCCAGGCTTCAAGGCTTTTAAAGACAGGATAACAGTCTCATTTGGGGGCAATGTTTCAGGCTACAAATTGAAATCCTTTGTGATGCAGCACAGTGAGAACGCCAGGGCGTTCAAGCATATCAATAATCACACACTGCCAGTGTACTACAGGAGCAATAAGAAGCCATGGATGACCCAGCTCCTCCTCCAAGATGCCTTCCTGAATTGCTATGCCAGTCAAATGGAAAAGTACTGTTTGGAGAATAATATACCTTTCAAGACTTTGCTTATTGTTGACAATGTTCCCAGACATGCTCCTCTTATTGGTGATCTTCATCCCAATGTCAAAGCAGTATATCTCCCTCCAAACACTGGCTCTTCAATCCAACCAATGGATCAAGGGGTTATAGCAGCTTTTAAGGCCTACTGCCTCAGGAAGACCTTTTCCCAGGCTTTAGCTACAACTGAGAAAACAGGGATGCAATTCCAGAAGGATTACAACGTTTATGACTGCATCAAGAACCCTGCTTAGAAGGCCGGCCCTGTGGCATAGTGGTTAAAGTTCAGTATGCTCCACTTTGTCAGCTTGGGTTCATGGGTTCAGATCCCAGGAACGGACATGCACCACTCATCAGCCATGCTGTGGCAGAGACCCATACACAAAGTAGAGGAAGATTGGCAAAGATGTTAGCTCGGGGTTAATCTTCCTCAAGCCAAAAAAAAGAGAGGAAGATTGGCAACAGATGTTAACTCTGGGCAGATCTTCCTCAGCAAAAAAACAAAACAAAACAAAAAACAAAAAGCAGAACCTTGCTTTGTCTTGGAGTGATGTCACCAAGGAGTGTATGAATGCTTCAGGAAGAAGACACTGAAGAGGTTTGTCCATGACTTCAAATGACTTGCTGAGGATGAGGAGGTCGCAAACATTGACAAGGCTGTGGTTAAGATGGCAAACAACTTTAACCTGGATGTGGAAGAGAATAACATTGAGGAGCAACTAGAGGTAGTTCCTGAGGAATTGACTAATGAAGAGCTGGAACTGGAGTGGAATGCATAGCTGGAGAAGAGGCAAGATGAAAGGAAACTGCAGGAAAAGAAAAAGAGGAAGAACTTCAAGAAAATTCACAATGAAGGGTTTAGCAGAGACTTTTTAGGACCTCAACAAACTCTTAAAAACTTTGAAAACATGGACCCCAAACACCAAAATATTTTCATTAATAGAGAGCAATGCTCATGGTGCATATTCTGCTTACAAGCAAATCTGTGATGAAAAAAGGAAACAAGCCAAGCAAAACACAATAAACATATTTCTGAAAAGAGTGATGCTTACTCCAGAAAAACCTCAGGCAGGTCCTTCAGGAGTTATTCCAGAAGAAGGCACTGTTATCATAGGAGGTGACAGCTCCATGCATGTTATTACCCCTGAAGACCTTCCAGTGCTACAAGATGTGGAGGTGGAAGACAGTGACATTGATGATCATGACACCCTGTACGCCTAGGCTAATGTGTGTGTTTGTGTCTTAGCTTTTCACAAAAAGTTTAAAAAGTAAATAAAAATAAAAAATTTTAAAAATAGAAAAAATCTTATAGAATAAGGATATAAAGAAAGAAAATATTTTGTACAGCTGTACAATGTGTTTGTGTTATAAGTTGTATTATTATAAAAGCATCAAAAAGTTAAAAAGATAAATTTATAAAGTAAAAAGTGTACAGTAAACTAAGATTAATTTATTATTGAAGAAAAGACCTTTTTTATAAATTTAGTGTAGCCTAAATGTACAGTGTTTATAAAAGTCTAGAATAGTGTGCAGAATGTCCTAGCCCTTCAAATTCACTCACCACTCATTCACTGACTCACCTAGAGCAACTTCCAGTTCTGCAAGCTCCACAAAAGGTAAGTGTCCTATATGAGTGTATTATTTTTTATCTTTTATACCATATTTTTATTGTAAGTTTTCTATGTTTAGATACACAAATATTTACCATTGTGTTATAATTGCTTACAGTATTCAGTACAGTAACATGCTGTACAGGTTTGTAGCCTAGGAGCAATGGGCTACACCATATAGCCTAGGTATGTAGTAGGCAATACCACCTAGGTTTGTGTAAGTACATTCTACAATGTTTGCATAATGAGGAAATCCCCTAATGACATATTTCTCAGAATATTACCCATCATTAAGCAAGACATGACTATAATAACATCAGACAAAATAGAATCTAAGTCAAAAACAATAACAAGAGATAAGGAAGGTCATTACACAATGATAAAAGGATCAATTCATCAGGAGGATATAACAATTTTAAATATATATGGACCCACTATTAGACCACCTACATACATTAAACAATTATTAACAGATCTGAAGAAAGAAATAGACAGCAATGTAATAATAGTAAGGGACCTTGATATCCCAAATTAAACAGTAGGTAATCATGCAGACAGAAAATAATAGGAAATAATAGACTTGAATGACGCTTTAGAACAAATGGACCTAAGAAACACATACAGAACATTCCATCTAACAGCAGCAGAATACACATTCTTTTCAAGTACACATGGAAAATTCTCCAGGATAAATCATGTTAGGTCACAAAACAAGCCTTATTAAATTTAAGAAGACTGAAATCATATCTAGTATCTTCTCTGACCAAAATGGTATGAAAGTAGAAATCAGTAACAGGAGGAAAGCAGGAAAATCCACAAATATTTGGAAGTTAACACATTCTTAACAACCAATGGCTCAAAGAAGAAATCAAAATAGAAGTCAGAATACAGCTTGAAACAAACAGAAATGGAAGTACAATATATAAAAATTTATGAGATGAAGCAAAAGCAGTCCTAAGAAGGAAGTTTATAGCAATAAATGCCTACATTAAAAAAAAGAAAGATCTCAAGTAAACCAATCTTACACTTCAAGGAACTAGAAAAGGAAGAACAAACTAAGCTCAAAGTTAGCAGAATGAATGAAGTGATAAAGGTTAGAGCAGAAATATGTTAGACACTAGAAAAGATCAACAAATCTAAGAGTTGGTTTTACAGAAAGATAAACAAAATTGACAAATTTAGCTAGACTAATAAAAAAGGTGACTCTAATAAAATTCTACATGAAAGAGGAGACTTTACAACTCATACCACAGATATATAAAGGATCATAAAAGACTACAATGAGCAATTATATGCAAACAAATAGACAATTTAGAATGAATGGATAAATTCTTAGAAACACACAACTCACCAAGACTGAATCATGAAGTAATACAAAATCTGAACAGACCAATAGGAAGCAAGGAGATTGAATGAGTAATCAAAAGTTTTCCAACGAAGAAAAGCCCAGGACCAGATGATTTCCCAGGTGAATTCCACCAAACAGTTAAAGAAAAATTAATACGAATCCTTCTCAAAATCATCCAAAAAATTGAAGAGGAAGTAACACTTCTAAACTCATTTTACAAACACTTATATCAAAGCCAGCCAAATACACTAAAAGAAAAGAGGATTACAGGCCAATTCCCTAATGAACAGAGATGCAAAAATCCTTTACAAATACTAGCAAATCAAATTCAAGAACACATTAAAAGAATCATACACCGTGATCAAGTGGGATTCATCCCTAGGATGCAAGGATGGTTCAACATATGTAAATCAATAAGTGTGGTACACTACACTAACAAAATGAAGGATAAAAATCATATGCTCATCTCAAATCTCAATAGATGCAAAAAAAGCATTTGACAAAGATCAACACTTTTTCATGATAAAAACACTCAACAAATTGAGTATAGAAGGAATGTTCCTCAGCATAATAAAGGCTATATTTGACAAGTCCACAGCTAACTTCCTACTTAATGGTGAAAAGTTAAAAGCCTTTCCTCTAAGATCAGGAACAAGACAAGAATGCCCACTCTTACTCTTTCTATTCAGCTGAGTATTGGAAGTCCTAGCCACAGCAATTAGGCAAGAAAAAGCAATAAAAGGTATCCAAAACACAAAGAAAGAAGTAAAATTGTCATTGTTTGCAGAGAATATGATCTTATATATAGAAAATTCTAAGGATTTCACCAAAAACAACCTGTTAGATTTAATAAATGAATTCAGTAAAGTTGCAGAATACAAAATCAACATAGAGTAATCAGCTGCATTTCTATACCCTAACAAGGAACTATCTGAAAGAGAAATTAAGAAAACAATCTGATTTACAATAGCATCAAAAACAATAAAATATTTAGGAACAAATCTAACCGAGGAGTTGAAAGACCTGTACAATAGAAACTGTAAGATGTTGATGAAAGAGATTTTAAAAATCACAAATAAGTGAAAAGATATATTATGTTCTTGGATTGGAAGAATTAATATTGTGAAAATGTCCCTACTACTCAAAGAAATCTACAGATTCAGTGCAATCCCAATCAAAATTCCAATGGTATTTTTCACAGAAATAGAACAAGCAATCCTAAAATTTGTATGGAACCACAAAAGATCCCAAAAAGCTAAAGCAATGCTGAGAAAAAACAAAGCTGAAGGTATTACATTTCCCAATCTCAAACTATATTACCAAGCCATCGTAATCAAAACAATTTGGTACTGGCATAAAATCAGGCACACACACCAGTGGAACAGAATACAGAGGACAGACATAAACCCATGCATATATGGTCAACTTATTTTTGATGAATGCCAAGAACACACAATGGGGAAAGGACAGTGTCCTCAATAACTGGTGTTGGTAAAACTAGACATCCACATGTGTATGTAAAAGAATAACATTGGTCCCCTGTCTTACACAACTCACAAAAATTAACTTGAAATGGATCAAAGACTCAAATGTAAGACCTGAAACCATAGATGGTCTAGAAGAAAACTTAGGGAAAAAGATCCTGACGTTGGTCTTGGCAATGATTTCTTGAAGAAGACATCAAAAGCACAGGCAACAAAAAACTGAAATAAGCATATGGAACTACGTTAAACTAAAGTGCTTCTGCCCAGCAAAGGAAACAATCAATGAATTGAAAGCTCAACCTCCAGAATGGGAGAAAATATTCACAAACCATATATCTGATGAGGGGTTAATATCTAAAATATATAAAGAACTTATACAACTCAATAGCAAAAAGTAAACAATCTAATTTAAAAATGGGAAAAGGACCTGAATAGACATTTTTCCAAAGAAGACATATGAATGGCAAATAGGTATATGAAAAGGTGTTCAATATCACTAATCACCTGAGAAATGCAAATCAAAACCACGAGATATCATTTCATACCTGTTAGTATGGCTGTTATCAAAAACACAAGAGAGAAATGTTGGTAAGAATGTGAAGAAAAGGGAACCTTTATATACTGTTTGTGCGAATGAAAAATGATACTGCCATTATGGAAAACAATGTGGTGGTTCCTCAAAAAATTAAAAATTGAACTACCATTTGATACAGCAATCCCACGCCTGGGTATATAACTGAAGTAATTGAAATCAATATCTCAAAGAGATATCTGCCCACTCATGTTCATTGCAGCACTATTCACAATAGCCAAGATATGGAAACAATCTAAATGTCCTTCAACAGACGAATGCATAAAGAAAATGTGGCATGTGTATGTATACAATGGAATATTCAACCTTCAACCATAAAAAAGAAGGAAATTCTGCCATTTGTGACAACATGGATAGAACCAGAGGGCACAATGCTAAGTGAAATAAGCTAGAGAGAGAAAGAAAAATACTATATGGCATCACTTATATGAGGAAACTTAAAAAAATTAAAAAGCTGATTTCGTAGAAACAGAAGAGAATGATGGTTGCCAGGGGCTGGGGAGAGGGGAAAATGAGGTGGACGTCAGTCAAAGGGTACAGATTTTCAGTTGTGAGAAGAAGAAGTTCTGAAGAACTAATACACAGTACGTTGACTATAGTTAATAACATATTATATACTTGAAAGTTGCTGAAAATAGATCTTAAACATTCTTACTATACACAAACACAGAGTTAACTATGTTAACTACATGAAGTGGTGGTCATGTTAATTATCTTGATCTTGGTAACTATTCTATAATGTATATGTATATTGAATCATCATCTATATTTTAAATATGTACAATTATATTTGTCAGTTCTTTTTTAATAAGGTTAAAAGAAATACTGCAAAAGAAGAGCAAACTAAACCTAAAGAAAACAGGAGGTAGGAAATAATAAAGATTGGAGTGGAAGTTAATGAAATAGAAAAGAGAAAAACAATAGATAAAATAAATAAAACCAAAACTGGTTCTTTGAAAAGCTCAACAAAATTCGCACACCTTGAACAATTTTCACCGAGAAAAAAGAGAGAAAACTAAAATGCCTAAAATCGAAGTGAAAGATGGGAAATTAATACCAATCTCACAGAAATAAAAGAGATCATAAAGAAATGCCATGAACAATTGTACACAAATAAATTAGATAACTTAGATGAAATGGACAAATTCCCAGAAACACACAAACTACCAAAACTGAATCAAGAAGAAATAGTAATATGAAATAACCAGAATGCTCTCATGGAAGAAGTTTCCAGAAACATCCTCAGAATCTCTTCACTGTTCACTAGAGATGCAGAGTCTTGATGTGAAGGAGACATTCAGATCAAAATGCTTGGAGTAGAGAAAGACATCAGTGCCTTCACTGAATTGCTTGACACAGTCCCACTGATCTCCCCAAGACCAACCCCGCAAAGCCAGTCATGTCCTTCATTTTCTCCAAGCGACATAGTGAGCACTCACATACTAAGGAGCCTCAATAACTGAGATAACTAGCATAGAAATTTATCATTGCTAGGGTGGTCTTTTGACCTGTAGACTTTCCAGTTGATAGAAAGTTCAGCAAGTAAAGAAGAAAACAGAGAGATGCTTCCTTTCAGTGTCCAATTGTCAGAAAGGATTCCTGGTCTTAAATTATTGTTTAGATATAGGAAATCTACTGGAAGAAAGAGATTACAGAATTTATAAGCTTACTGGATGATGACTTATCAAGAGTGAGAAAAATACAACAAACAATAAGAGAAAAAATTCGAGAGAGCTAAAAATGAGCATTTCATGGCACCAGTCTTGTTATAAACTCCACAACATTGTGTCTATCTTCATTCGGCAGTAGAAAAGAACAAGTATGTGCATGGGTAGTGAAACACATTATCTCTCACTGGCAAATTTGCGTAGCAATGCATAATCCTATTCTTATACATGAGTTACCACTACACATTGCTCTTGAGTTAGTAGCAGTATAAATCAACTTCACTCCAATTATCAGTCATCACATTTAGGAAATTTTATAATACAAAGGAAATTCAGGCTGATTTATCAGATTTGCCTTTGGGTGGGGTGAAGGCAGAGGAGGGCTCTGGCTAATTTAGCCTAGGCCCTGAAAGTTTCACTGTTCCAGAAACAGACTTACGCCCTTACTGATGACCCAGCATATGCACAGGACTCAAGGACTGGCCTCCAGTAGGGGGCTCTTTTGTTGCCTGGACACTGAGCTGGTGGTCAGCATGGTTCCACCCTCTGTTCAAGTGTGAAATTACAGATCCAGCCCTCTGGTTAATGCAGTCCTCACAGTTCAAGACTGGTCTCATTAAGATATGCAGACAGTGGCCCTAACTCTGTCTGACTGGCCCAGAGCTGGACACAACCCTCACTATCACATCAAACAATTTCAGATCCTTCGTACTGCCATGGGTTTCCAAACGGCCTTTTATCTTTTTGGGAAACTTCTACAATGTGGCTACTAATATGTTGGATTCATATGCCCAGAAAGTGTTCTGTAAAATATAACTCTTGTTGAATATTTCCTTCACAATTGGGAGTGTTAACCTTCACTCCTTTGATATCCTTATAAATAGTTCGTTCTTATGTTCTTCACATCTTGTGTGATGATTGTTGGAGGGCTATCCAAAGGTATTGCTATCTAAGATTTACATTGAAAACCTCAGAGAAATTAATAATACATTGATGCTTATAGGAAGGTAGGAGCTGCCTGGGTATAGGAAGTAGCTATTAGAACAGGGTTGTGGTTGAAGAGGAAGGACAATGACATAAATCTTTGCATAAGCCACATTTGCATGAAACCATGATATGTCACTAAATAGTTTTCTTTCCAGCTAATAAGGCAAAAGAGGGAAGGCAGCATCATTTGTCTCTGGCAAACAAAACCATCAAGAAGACATACTGAAAGTTCTGGTGGCAGGCAAGAGTGGGGAGAGAAATTCCATTAACGTCTTAGTTCAGTTAAATTTGTATATGGAATATTTGTAAATGGAGCATCATGTAGAATTTCTGAAATCGTCTGCCCATGCCGTCCCCACTGTGTCTATTCTCTGCCTTTCTTCTTGTCCCACAGGCTTTCATGGTCCCCCTGGGATCACGGCCACAAAAAAAGTTTCCAATCTTAGTTGAGCTCTCAAGCCTACTTTTCAATCCTTTTACGTATCTTTAGTCATTTCTACTTCTCATTTCCCTCCACAGTGTCCTTTTTTAACCACTCACCTCATGGAACTAAAATAGTGACCTAATTTCACCTCACAATTAA
Organism: Equus przewalskii; assembly: GCF_037783145.1. NCBI lineage: Eukaryota > Metazoa > Chordata > Mammalia > Perissodactyla > Equidae > Equus > Equus przewalskii. The sequence continues at coordinate 33,378,317 of NC_091849.1, forward strand.
AGAGAAAAGACATGAACATGCCCCCAAACTGATGAGATTTAAATTCTGAACCCATGAACCCTGTGGTTCTCAAACGAGCAGGGAAAGAAGAGCACTACTGAGGTTCACACTCTTTTCACTGCAAAGGAAACTTTCAGAAGAAATGTCCAGTCTGCACTTAAAGCACAGTAACTTCTGTGTTGGAACTTCTCAGATTGAGTGCAATCCCTGAAGCTTCAGCCCTGTTTAGCGATGGTCTCAACTCAGGAACATCTCTTTGTTTTTTGATAAAGCTGGAAGTTTTGTTAGCCTCAAAGTGTTCGAGGCTATAAGATTTCTAAGCAAGTCTGATTGAATAAAATTTCAGATTCTTCAGCTGATCATGAACATTCCAAAATGTATCATCTTTTTAAATAACCGGAAGATAAATCATACTGGACCTGACCAGCAGTGTCCATTTGTGAATGCATGCATGAATCAAATACTATGTCAGGTATAAGAAACAAAGAGATGAGGAAACCCCTTTTCTACCCATAGGGAGTCTCAGAGAAGAGCTTAGTCAGCTGCAAAAATGGAACTTTTCACTTCTTTAGAAGAATTGAGTGGGTGGTTTAATAAGTGTCTGTGAGGGGAAATGTGGCATAAATGGCCTCTGGTGCCACGGTGTAGCACAACTGAATGGTGCCTCTGGCACACCACTCTGAGGTTAGACTACCTGGGTTTGAATTCTGGCTCCACCTCTTATTAATGGTGTAGCCTAAGGCAAGGACTCAACTCCTCCATGCTAGAATTTCCTAACTGTAAAATGGGGAACGGAAGTAATAATGATAGACCTGCCTCATGGTATCATAAAGATTAAGTCAGTTAATATAGTAAAAGCACTTAGAAGAGTGCACAGCCTATAGTGAGCACTCAATAAATATTAGGCATTATTACCATTATTATTAATTATCTTTATCATGATGGCTGGAGGGTAACCTGGCAATCTGTCTTCATTGTCTCACCACCCTGGCTGATAAAGATCCAACACATATGGGCAGAAAGTCTCAGGTCAAAAGCAAAAAGAAGCCTGGCTTTCTTCATATTGGGTGGAAAGGGGAGGAGGGAAGGAACATGAAAGGAACAGCCACTTGGTGCTTTAGGTTCTACCCACCTTCAGGAAACTAACCAGGTCCCAGACATCTGGAGAAACGGCTGGGTCTATCTGCTCCCCCATCCTAACTTCCTCTCTACCACTTACACATCCCAGAATTTGTTGGTTGACTCTGAAATTGCAAGAATCAGGTCACACCAGTAGGTCAAACTCATAGTTGATTTGGGGTTTACTGGCAGTTTATAATAAACAGAACCTATACCACAAGACCCAACTGGCATATCCTGGAACTCACTAGGAACTAAGTGGACATAAAGAAATGAAGTATCCTTTGCATTTCCAGGAGCGGAAATACTTTAAGATGCTGATATTTATAGTAATCACTTCCCTGCAGACCTGGGAGTCTGAGCCCATCCTTGGTTTAAGTTCCAACACTTGATTGTGACCTTGATCATAAGGGTAATACCTGTTCCCTCATCTGACTGCTGAGCCCTTCACTTCTCTTGGCCTATGGGACATTTTTTCTAGACAGAAAAGCAGAGCACCCTGGAAGGCACACCCATGTACTAAGTGCTATCTACATTTCCTCACCTCAGCTCCCAACCTTTAAAACCCCAGTCCTCTATAGCCAGGCTTTGGTTACAAATAACTTTTGCGGAAGCTGGGTTTAAGTGAAACCAAAATAAGACATTGGATACCTTCCCCTTTAGGCAAATTAAAACCATCTGGAAGGCAACATCATTTGTCTCTGGCAAACTAAGCCATCAGAGACTATAAGAAAAAATATTTAGTTATAGGAAAAGAAGAAAGTATCCATTAACAAGAGCTAAAAAATATACAAAGTACTAAGTCATACATTTAACAAGGAAAATAAAGAATCATCAGAGAAAATATTACAAACTTTTCAGAGACCACAAAAGATGAAAAAGTAGAGCAGAATACAATGTTTCCAGAGAGAAATATAATATATAGATTTAATGCAGTTTCAATCAAAATCTACATGGAATTTTAAATATTGATATTGTGTTTCCAAAAGTCAATATGCAAAGTGCCTTTATATACAAGACTACCATAGTATCAAGCAATTTTTTAAAATAATGAGCTTTCTTCTCCTCTATATTGCCAATTTTAAAAAGTGTTCTATTTCTTTTTTTCATTATTTTGTTCTTCTTATATGGAGATTATTTATCCCATTAACTTTGATGACAACATTAATAATTATAGTTTTGGTGTAAAGAGCTAAATCCTAGAGACAGGTTCAGGACATCGAAGGGGCACGGAAGGGGAGGGGAAGATATCTAGGTGGCTTTGCAGCCCTGCCTTGCTCAACTCAACTTCCACATTCCAACCCACATCAATAGCATAAACTAAACTAGAATTTACTGACAAAGAGCATTTGCCTTCCAGTTTAAGTGGAACAGCAATTTGGCATTGAATACGTCCTCTCCAGCCAATGAAGATCACCTGAGGGCAGCATCACTTGCCTCTAGAAAACTAAGCTATCAAGAAAACTCACAGGAATAGAACTACTGTGTATAGAAAAAGTGTCTCTCTTCACAATACCAACAAAACATAACATATAAGAAACAAAGAATATAACAGAACCTTACTAATGTATTTAATGTAACATAAAAACTGAAGAGATATAAACCAAATGCCACGTGAAATTCTAAAATTAACAATGTGATTCTAAAAGTAGGAATGATAAACAGGCAAGACTAACAAAGAACACTTTTCTCTTTTACTGAACTTACTTCGTTTATGATACTCTCTTCTCAACCATGCTGTTTAATTTTTAAAAGTGTTTACTTTTCTAAGCACGTGTTTCCTTTTCTTATGGAAATAATAATTTCTCAAATATTTCTGTAGTTAGGGGGATGGGATATTTCCTAAAGTCAGTAGTTGGAAGGGACACGCAAGCACAGATTAACCTCCGCTCCTACACACTCCACGAACAAAACAAAGGCAGGCGGGCTTTCGTGGTGTCTGCATTTATCATGGAAGTGACCTGGACATTTGAGTGGTGATTTTGCCTTAGTTTTGATTATACACTTACAATTCCTTGTCACCTCACAGCCAGCCAGTAATGTCAGTGGTATATGTGGAGGTATTTGAGAAATACAAGGCTGGATAAAAGCTCTCCTAAAAGTCTATGATTGCCTCAGTACACTTGTATCCTGGATGTGGAAGCCTGACAAACATATCCACTCTCTCCGCATCAGACGCTCAGTCTGTCACCTATAAAATCTTGTCTCATCAGTCTCTCAAACTCCACCACCAAAGTCTTTCAGACTTATGACAGTTTGTATTCAGTTATTTGAAGGACCAAGAATCCTTTTCAGCCCCAAAGTTCTGGATGACTCTAAGGAAAACAAATGCTTACTACATTCATTATATTAATCCATGGGATGGGGAATGAGAAAACAACTTTGTATATTATAGAAGTGGTAACGGCAACATCATCTTTTTAATGTGATTTAGGCAGTAAGGACACTGGATCATTGCTAATTGGGCTGTTCACTACCCTGTCATGTCCTAAAAGCTCATGACTCACAGTTCACATGATTTCCTAGAAGCAGAAAGGAGAAGGCCATGTTAGGCAGAAGTAGGGGATGGAATTCTGTGTACTTGATCAGCATGATTAACTGAATGTGGGTTCTAGGTTTGCATATGCCTCTTGTCCAGACTTTTCCTACTTAACAAAAATAAGATTTACAGGTCCTGAAGCACAGTGTCTGTGTTAAGGTATCCAGATTATATTGCAAAAGTGATGATAGTTCACTGAGAACCTCTCAAAAAATCAGAGGCATTAATTTCATGGGCTACTAATATTTTATTTTGAACTTCCATAGATGACTAACATCCTCTCTCATGCCCCACCACCATCATTCTCCTGATAAAGTGTCGGAATTCACCTCCTGAACTCCAGCCACGCCCCAGGTGTTGTAAAATGGGAGGCATCTCTTAATATAGTCCAACCTGACACACCCATGGATATTGAAGACAGATGCTTCAAATTAGGGCAATCCAGACTTCTATATTACTGACCAGAGACTGTGTCTTGTGTTTATTTCTTCCATTAATTGACACAGGAGAATCTACATTACACATTACGAGGTGGAGCTTGAAGTAGTAAAGCATGGCTTTCAGGCAGTGAAGCATTGGATAAATGCAGCCTAATATGCCTTTAATATCAAGTACCACTATGCAAACTAGAACTATCATCTCCTGCAAGCCACCACCAATATACCCTTCCATGAATCTCCTCTTTAAGGAAATTGAAATATAAGAGCACCGTGGAGCTCCCACTGTCTAAGGGAGATTCAGTATGTGATGCCCAGATACACCCTAGATCCACTAATTCAGGATCCATTGGAGAGAAAACCAAACATCAGTATCTTTAATGCTACCTAGGTGATGCCAGGATGTAGCCAACATGGGGGACTAGTGTTGTAGAGCAGTGGTTCTCAGTCAAGGGCAAATCCCCACCCAACCCCTGACCAAGAAGACATTTGGCAATGCCTGGAGCATTTTTGGTTTTCACTGGCATCTAGAGGGTAGAGGCCAGGGATGCTGCTAAACATCCTACAGTGCACAAGACAGCCCCCCATCAATGAAGAATTATCCTGCCCCAAGTGTTAATATTGCCAATGCTGAGAAACCCTGCTCTAGAGCCTTGCCATGCCAAGTGCAATCTGCAGACTTTGTCAGTTTGATAGAAATGCCAAAACCGCAGGACCCACCCCAGATCTGTTGAATCATAATCTGCATTTTAACAATATCTCTAGATGATATGGATGTGCAATAAGTTTGTAGAAACCCTGCTCCATGACAGTGGTCTCAGAGATGTCCTTAAAAATCACCTGATGCCAAGCCCTTCTTCCTAACCAATTAAATGAGAATATCTAAAAGTAGAGCTCAAGCATATTTTAAAATCTCCCCAGGTGATCTTTTTGTCCAGGCAAGGCTGAGAAACACTGCTCTTAAGCCATAAAAATGGATATGATGTGTAGCCACAATCAGTAGGGAGGAATGACCCCTGACTTGCAGGCTTCATGATCTGAGTGAACACTTCAGGAAACAGGTAAAGTTTCTAGGGTTATTGCAGATGCAGAGTCACAGGCAGAACCACAGGACAGGAAAGGAAGAAGCAGGATCCTGACCTCAGGCTGAGGTAGTGGACACAGGCAGCCTGATCACAAGGTCTGCCTCCTAAAAGCTAAAAAAGAACACCTCTACAAACCCTTTCCCTAATTTGTCCCATAAACTCAGAGCAACTCATTGGCTGTACATAAGAAAAGAACATATTGTATGCTATGCTGGGAAAGGAAGGAGGAACGATACCAATTGGTTGAGGCCTAGGATGGCACAGAAAAGAGAATTAAGAAGAAAATGCAAAAAAAGTACAAGCGATAAAAGCATACCCTTATGTTCCCTTTCTTGCCAGAAATAAACGAGAAGTGCTCTCTTCCTCATCATATATCTGTGGAATTTTGTTGTCATGTCACTTTAGTCTTCTTTAACATGGAACTGGCTTTTCCAGGCTCCTAACAGATATCAATCTTCAAATTTTGGGAAGAAGATATTAGAGTTCTTGGGAATTTTCAGGAATTTCTAAAATCATAAGTTTTATGTATTTTTACACTTCATTCAGTGTTTTAAAATAATAATAAATCATGAATCATTTTTCTGTGACAGAGATATTCTAACTTTTCAGAGGTTTTCTATAGAAAAGTAAACATAGCAATAAATGTATGGTTTATTATTATAAAACAATACATTATAACAATATTCTGTATCTTAACAACAGTGTATCTGATATAAACAGTTGATAATAGAAAACATTAAAAAAGGGAACACTGATGGATTATATATATGCCAAATAAAAACCCTTTTAAATGGAAAAATAGTACCATAAATTTCGAATATTTAAAAGTTATCATTCTTAAATTGAAATTTTAACTGCCCCATCTGATAATTTTTCTCTTTCTTTCATGACAAATTCTGCAGACATAGAAACATTTCTTTCATTTTGTGATGATGCTGGTAAAACTAAGAAACATCCAAAAACATCTTCATTTGACACTTTAAAGCCCATGGTGACATATATAAGCACACTTCCTTTTTTAATGATGAACATATTTTGTCTGCCTTACAAATAGCTGCACCCTATAGTGGATATTGCAACACTTGACAAGGACAAGGCCAGACAACACTGCTGGGTAGTGTTTGAATAACAACATGTGGATCTCTTAAGCAACATTAACAACACTACACAGAATTATGTGACAAAATTGTCAATTTAAGGGCTTAGTTCACTTCTAAACCTTATTATTTCTTGGAACATCATTCATAGGGTCTGTATAAAGTATACTAGGCATATAAACTTATTATTATTTATTTTACTTGTAAGAATGACTCACCATTAGCAGCAGACAGGGACATAGACACACACATATTACATGCACCAGCTACTACCAAGGCTGACTGATTCAGTCATGACTTTCTCTCTTATAAGCTCCTGATCCCCTTCCTGGAAATGTTGACCTTAACCTTTGACTCACTGTGTCTATGTTTTCTGCTCTTGCCTTGAACTTGACATGGTGTCTTCCTTCAAACCAGTAACATTTCTATATTGATTGTTAATTCTCTCCCACTCTCCCGTTTCTCAACTGACTTTTGGGGGATTCAAAATTTGGAAAAACATAAACTTCCTCAAAAGTGCCAGGAAGGAATACCCACATGAAATCATTACCTGGTATAGATCTTCATTCCTGTCTTGATGTTCATATCTTGACACACTTGAAGATAATAGGCCAGTTATTTTGTAGATCGTCTCTCAGTTTTAGTTTGATGTTTCTTCATGAATAGATTCAGGTCATGCATCTTTGGCAGGAATATCAGAGAAAAGATGCTGTGTTCTTCTAACACATCCTATCAGAGGGCACTTGCTTTTTACTTGTTCCATTAATGACGCTCATTTTGGTTGTTTGATAAAAGTGGTGTCTTCCAGTCCTCTTCACTGTTAGCATATTATTTGTCTCTGTAATTCTGATTATTTTGTGACAAGTTTCTTTAAAACTGAGTAAATATACCATTTCTTATAAAACATTTAATTTATTCAATAATTCATTTATTTATGTGTATACAGACACATGTTTTCCTATTTCATTGAATGGGTTATAATCCATTGCTATTATTATTTTAATTTCCAAAATTTAGCTGATGGAAACCTTTTCGAGCTGGCCTCTGTGTCTTTTTGACACGTTCTCATCATGCTTTGAGAACTCTCTTAATTTCTGTCACAAAAGACATTGGAGACCTGCCTTGTGTTTCTTGTGCTCCATCCCTGGAATCAGTCATTTCTTCAAGGAACACTGAGTTCTTTCACTTAGAAATGGTGTTTGGAAGGCAAGATTTGGATACGGAGTGTGCTCATTGCTATCGAGATGTTGCTACTTCCAAACTTCCTCAGAAAACATAGGTTTAGAGTACACACACAGACACACATTTTCATATAGATATAACTTGTACATATATTTACACAAATGTGTATATATACATATGAGTGTATATATGTGTATGTATGTGTATGTATATATATATATATATATATAAAATCCTAAGATCTCACTTATTCCTCTGATTCCAATCCAACATGACAGTATTCAATTTAGTTTCTTCCCTTCTTATATTTGTACCTTCTTTCACTGACAATGAAAAATCTGGATTCTATTATCCTTAATTTTTTTACTTTCTTGGACAACTCCTTATCATATAACCAATTTCTTATCTCCTCCCCAACCCTTTTACCTGCACAGATGCTCTCCTCACACTAAAACTGAGCCACCACCCCATGTAGATGCCCTCTTTACTGTGCTCAGGCTCCGACACCCACAGCAGACCATTCATCCATGTAGAAGTCCAGATGCCATCTTTAAAATGTTCAAGGTCCACTACCCCAAACCAGGCTAGCCTTCTGAGTAGGTGTCATTCTCATCTCACTTGGGCTCTAACTCCATAAGCTAGGCCACCTACCTTCACAGATGCTCTCTTCAAATTATCTGGGCTCTGATAACTCTCTCTGGACAACATGGCTTCTCTCATTTCAGTACAGATGACCACTGTGTTCTATTGCCAATCCCTAGAGGATTTAGGACTGAATTGTTGAGGCAGAGAAGAAAAAAGAGGAAAAGGAAAAGTTCTGCTTCCATTGAAAGTGAGATTCGCTCATCCACTCATGCCCTATCAGGCCCTGGCTAATATGACACTAAAGTCAATAACCCGGCCACTGGGAAGGCATGAGCAAATTCTCTAAGCTTCTTGAAAAGCTCTAATCAAGAGCCTAATGTGGCACCAATGATCCAGGGGAAGAAAATGAGAGTTCAGTCTCCAAGAAAAATAATTTACCATCCCCCTCTGCTTTAATGTTATCTCCTGTCTAGGAAAATCAAGTCCCAAAATTTTAATCAACTTTTAGATTTTTTTCCTCACCCACCCAACATTTTCTTCCTCTACATGGTTTGGAAAACTTCCTTAGACAGAGACTCTCATATCCAGCACTGGACTTTTTTACTTCCATTTGGGGTTCCTATCTTTCTAACTTAGGAAATTTTGGCCTCAGAATAAAAACCCTGACATCTCACTCTGAGAGCATTGAATCTACTTCCATTGGAATCAAGCCCTGAGTGTCGATGTTTGTTCACTATACCCTGGTGTCTTTGCATGAAATTTTGAACTCAAACTGAGGTGTAGAAGAGACAGAGAAGTGCCAGGTGAAACTAGTTCACTCTATCATCCTGTCTAGAGGAAGGAACGATCCAACTGCACCTTTGGCATGTCCATTCATTATCCAAGAGGCCACTTCCCTCCTACCTGAAAGAAAAAAAAATAGTGCATTTTAATTGTGGATGAAGTGATTTCCATATCTTGAAAGGGAATGCAGTCAGAATTCAAAAATATTCTTGCCCTAGGACAAGGGAAGCTCCACACTTGAATAAATTCCAACTCAGCATTGCCATCAAGGAACCATATAGGAAGCAACGGATGTGAAAAAGAAGAGTTCATAGAACACCTAGTAAATGATGCTGGAGTTGTTCTTTATCTTCCTATACCTCATCAATTTGTAAGAGGAGGCCTGTCACTCCATGACCCAGGGACAGAGATACTTGTCTACAGAGTGGGTTGTTCTTCACGGAAAATATACACCTTTCTTTGCCTCAGCTGGATCCAGTAACTATCCTAGTCAGAGCTGTGCTCCAAATTGCTCTTGGTTTCTTTTCATTCCAGCACGGTCTGTCTTTAGACTAGCTAGTATAAAAACCTTTCAGGAGGAGTAGATTAGGAGGTTGTGGGGCTTTGTGGACTCTGTGTTAGCAGGGGTAATGGCTGATGCAGACTGGAATAGCAGTCGGAGAAAAAGTAAGTGAGAAGTACAAGGCAATTTGGCAAGTCTCTCCATGGGGAATGTAAAAGGCAGTGTGTTCAACAGGGTTCTAGCATTCAAAAGAGATCCTGGACTTGTTATTATGTTTGGGTGTAAATCTCATATCAACAGCCTACTAGACAAGTCAGTCTAATTTCTGAGCCTTGGGGAAAGATACTTTTTTCAAAATTCTGCTCTAAAAAATAGATTAGAAATGTAAGGGAAAATATTTTTCACGTCTATTTCTAGACTCTCTATTTTGCTTCATTAATTGAATTGTCTATCCGTCATTGACTAACTCCCTTGAGTAACTCAAAGGAGGTTTCTAACTGTTTCTCTTTTAGTTATGTTGAGAGATGCAATTACCAACCACCCAGAACTGGTGCAAACCCCACTGCAAGAGCTATGCCTATGCAGACAGGCTGAGAAGTACCCAAGAGTCACTTTTGCTTCATTTTACTCCCCAGTGTTTAAATTGTTTTCCTTCTTTTTATTGATTTATTGCCTTCTTTTCCAGTAATTTGATTCAGATCATAATGGTTTATAACATTGTGTAATTTCAGGTGTACATTATTATTTATCAATTTCTGAACAGACTTCATTGTGCTCACTTCCAGTAGTCTAATTTTTGCTCATCACCGTATATACGTTCCCCTTTACCCCTTTTGCCCATCCCTCAACCCCTGTCCCCTCTTGTAATCAATAATCTGTTCTCTTTATGCATGTATTTGTTATCTTCTACATATGGGTGAAATCACGCAGTATTTGTCTTTTTCTGTCTCACTTATTTCGCTTAACTCATACACTCAGGATCCATCTATGTTGTTGCAAATGGGATGATTGTGTCTTTTTTATGGCTGAGTAGTATTCCATCATATATATATACCACATCTTTATCTATTCATCCGTAGAAGGGCACTTAGGTTGCTTAGACATATTGGCTATTGTGAATAATGCTTCAATGAACATAGAGGTGCATAAATCTCTTTGGATCACTGATTTCAAGTTCTTTGGATACATATCCAGCAGTGGGATAGCTGGATCATATGGTATTTCTATTTTTGATTTTTTGAGAAATCTCCACACTGTTTTCCATAAGTGGCTGCACCAGTTTGCATTCCCATCAGCAAAGTGTGAGCATTCCCTTTTCTCCACATCCTCTCCAACATTTGTTTTTCGTCTTGGTAATTATAGTCATTCAGACTGGTGTAAGGTGATATCTCACCGTAGTTTTGATTTGCATTTCCCTAATAATTAGTGATGTTGAACATCATTTCATGTGTCTGTTGGCCATCTTTATATCTTCTTTGGAAAAATATCTGTTCATATCCACTGCCCATTTTTTCATCAGGTTGTTTGTTTTATGTTGTTGTTTAGTTGCATAGGTTTTTTATACATTTTGGAGATCAACCCCTTGTTGGATAAATGATTTGCAAATATTTTCTCCCAGTCAGTGGGTTGTCTTTTCATTTTGTTCCTGGTTTCCTTTGCTTTGCCGAAGCTTTTGAGTCTGATGTAGTCCCATTTGTTAACTTTTTCTTTTGTTTCCCTTGCCTGAGTAGACATGGTATTTGAAAAGATGCAGCTAAGACCAATGTCAAAGAGTGTACTGCCTATATTTTCTTCTAGGAGTTGTGGTTTCAGCTCTTACATTCTTTTGCATGTGGCTGTCCAGTATTTCCAACACCATTTATTTAAGAGAACTTCCTTTCTCCATTGTATATTCTTGGCTCCTTTGTCAAAAATCAGCTGTCCATAGATATATGGGTTTATTCTTGTGCTCTCAATTCTCTTCCATTGATCTGTTTGTCTGTTTTTGTGCCAGTAACATGCTGTTTTGATTACTATAGCTTTGTAGTATATTTTGAAGTCAAGGATTGTGATGCCTCCAGCTTTGTTCTTTGCAATCCCAATCAGAATCCCAACGACATTCTTCACAGAAATAGAACAAAGAATCCTAAAATTTATATGGAAGAACAAAAGCCCCTGAAAAGCAAAAGCAATCCTGAGAAAAAAGAACCTTTGCTTCATTTTATGTTAAGAGCTCCACCCCAGGAGGAGCTTAGGCCTTATTACAATAATATGTGATGTATGTGGAAGCACGTTTTCAAACTGCACCTGCTCAAATGAAGACCCACCTCTGCATGTGATGATGAAATCTCCCTTTTGAATGTTCATTTCCCATTTGCAATAAAGGTACCTGTTTTCCCTTGGTGAGGGGCCACAGCTTTGGAAATGATTCCCTGTGGTCTCATTATTTGCTATTAATAAATCTTACTTTGCGTGACAGCAAGAGAAAAACAACTTGTTACATATAAGAGAACCCCCAGAAGACAATCAGTAGATCTTTCAGCAGAAACTTTGCAGGCCAGAGGGAGTGGCACAATATATTAAAAGTGCTGAAAGAAAAAAACTACAAAACAAGAATACTATCTTGCAAAGTCTTTCAGAACCCAAGGAGAGAAAAGAGTTTTTCAGACAAGCAAAAGCTAAAGGAGTTCATTATCACTAGACTGGCTTTACAAGAAATGTTAATGAGATTTCTTTACGCTGAAATGAAGAGGTGGTAATTAGCAATAGGAAAATATATGAAAATACAAATATCACTGATAAAGGTAATATATAGCAAAATTCAAAATACTCTAATGTTGCAAAGGTGATGAGTTGTTCACTTATAAATCTAGAATTAACATTTTAAAAAGTGGTAAAAATAACTGTAACTACAATGATTTTTTTAATGGATACATAAGATAAAAAGATGTAAATTGAGATATCAAAAACATACAACATTGGGGGGGCAAAAATGTAGAACTTAACTTATCAACTTAAAAGAGACATAAATACAAGTTGTTTTACGTAAGCCTCATGGAAACAAGCAAAATCCTATAGTAGACACACAACAGATAATGATACAGAAATATAAGCATACCACTACAGAAAATCATGAACTCACAAAGGAAGAGAACAAGACAAGAAGAAAGGAGCAGAGGAACTACAAAATAGCAATAAAACAATTATCAAAATGACAATAAGTAGATGCCTATCAATAATAACTTTAAATGTAAATGGACTAAATTCTCTAATCAAAAGATATTGAGTGGCTGAATGGATAAAATAACATGACCCATCTATATGCTCCCTACAAGAGACTCACTTCGTATGTAAGGAGACACATTATAAGTGAAAAGATGGAAAAAGATATTCCATGCTAATGGAAACCAAAAGAAATCTGGGTTAGCTATACTTAAACAAAATAAACTGTAAGACAAAGACTATAAAGAGAGACAAAGAAGATCATTCAGAGTCATGTGCCACGTAACAACATTTTGACCAATGATGGACTGCATATACAACTGTTGTCACATCAGATTATAATGGAGCTAAAAATTTTCTATTGTCTAGTGACATCATAGCCATCATACCATCATGGGTTTTCATTAAGTGAGAGGAATTTTCATGGTGCATTATCTGCTTGCAAGCAAATCTATGAGGAAAAAAAGAAATTAACCAAGCAAATCACCGTGGATATATTTCTGAAAATAGTGACACCTTCTCAAGAAGAACCTCAGGCAAGTCCTTCAAGAGGCATTCCAGAAGAAGGAATTATCAAGGAGATGACAGCTCCATACATGTTATTGTCCCTGAAGACCTATCAGTGGGACAAGATGTGGAGGTGGAAGACAGTGACATTGATAACTCTGACATTGTGTAGGCCTAAGAGAATGTTTGTGTCTTAGTTTTCCACAAAAAAGTTTAAAAAGTTAAAAAAATTAAAAATTTTAAAAATAGAAAAATATTCTAGAATAAGAATATGAAGAAAACATTTTTGTACAACTGTACAATATGTTTATGTTTTAAGTTGCGTTATTACGAAAGAGTCAAAAAATTAAAAAGAATTTAAAAGTTTATGAAGTAAAAAAATTACAGTAAGTTAAGGTTAACTTATTATTGAAGGAAGTAATTTTTTTAATAAATTTAATGTAGCCTAAGTGTACAGTGTTTATAAAATCTACAGTAGTGTATAGTAATGTCCAAGGCCTTTATATTAAGTCATGGCTCATTCACTGACTCACCTAGAGCAACTTCCAGACCTGCAATCTCAATTCACTGTAAGTGCCCTACACAGGTGTACCATTTTTTATCTTTTATACTACATTTTTACTGTGCCTTTTCCATGTTTGGATATGTCTAGATACACAAATATTTACCACTGTGTTATAATTGCCTACAGTATACAGTACAGTAACATGCTGTACAGGCTTGTAGTCTAGGAGCAATAGGCTATACCATATAGCCTAGGTGTGTAGTAGGTTATGTCTTCTAGGTTTGTGTAAGTATACTCTATAATGTTTGCACAATGACAAAATTGCCTAATGATACATTTCTCAGAATGTATGCCAATTGATAAGTGATGCGTAACTATATAATGATAAAGAGTTCAGTTCAACAAGAGGATATAACATTTGTAAATATTTATGCACCCCAAATAGGAGCATGTAAATATACAAAGCAAATATTAACTACTTAAAGGAAGTAATAGAGATAAATACTGTAATAGTAAGGGACTTTAATACCCCACTTTCATCAATGGATAGATTATCCAGACAGAAAAAGAATATAGAAATATTGGCCTTAAACAACACGTTAGATCAGATAGACTTAATGGATATATACAGAACATTCCAACCAAAAGGAGCAGGATACATCTTCTCATGTGCACATGGAAGATTCTCCAAGACAGAACATATCTTGGACCACAAACTAAGTCTTAATAAATTGAAGATTGAAATTATATCAAGAATCTTTTCCAACTACAACAATATGAAACTAGAAATCAGTTACAGGAAGAACACTGCAAAATTCAGAAATATGTGGAGATTAAACAACATGCTACTGAATAACCAGTGGGTCAAAGAAGAAATCAAAAGAGAAATTGAAGAAAATACTTTGAGACAAATGAAAATGGAAATACAACATACCAAAATTTATGGGACATGGGAAAAGCAGTTCTAAGAGGGACATTCATAGCAATAAATTCTACCTCAAGAAAAGAGAAAAGTCTAATATAAACAACCTAAATTTATATCTCAAGGAACTAGAAAAAGAAGAACAAACAAAGGCCAAAGTTAGTATAAGGTAGAAAATACAAAGATCAGAGCAGAAATCAATGAAATAGAGACTAAAATGACAATAAAAAAGATCAATGAAACTAAGAGCTGGCTATTTGAAAAAACAAATAAAATTGACAAAACTTTAGCTAGACTCACCAAGAAAAAGAGAGGACTCAAATAAATAAAATTGGAAATGAAAGAGAAGATATTACACTGATATCACAGAAATAAAAAGGATCTTAAGAGACTATGATAAACAATTATATACCAACAAATTGGACAATCTAGAAGAAATTGGTAAGTTCCTAAAAAGATAAAATCCACCAAAACTGGATCAGGAAGAAATAGAAAATCTGAACAGACTGATTATTAGTAAAGAGATTGAATCAGTAATCAAAAATCTCCCAACAAACAAAGTCCAGGACCAGAGGGCTTCACCAGTGAATTCTACCAAACATTTGAAGAATTAATACCAATTCTTCTAAAATTTTTTCAAAAAATAGAAGAGGAAGGAACACTTCCAAATCTTTTTTATGAGGCCAGCATTACTCTGATACCAAAACCAGACAAGGACATCACAAGAAAAGAAAATTATGGGCCAATATCTCTGATGAACATAGATGCAAAAATCCTCAACAAAATATTAGCGAACAAAATTCAACAATATATTAAAAGGATCATACAATTGATCAACTGGGATTTATTTTAAGAATGTAAAGATGGTTCAACATCAGCAAATTGGTTAATGTGATAAACCACATTAATAAAATTAAGGATAAAAATTATATGATCATCTCAATAGATTCAGAAAAACATTTGACAAAATTCAACATCCTTTTATGATAAAAACTCGTAACCAGTGGGTATAGAGGGACCCACATAATAAAGACCAAATATGACAAGCCTACAGCTAACATCATGCTCAATAGTGAAAAGGTGAAATCTTTTCCTCTAAGATCAGGAATAAGACAAGGATGCCCACTCACCACTTTATTCAACATAGTGTTGGATATCCCAGACAGAGCAATTATGCAAGAAAAAGAAATAAAAGGCATTCAAATTGGACAGGAAGAAGTAAAACTGTCACTATTTGCACATGACATGATATCATATATAGAAAATCCTAAAGACTCCACCCCAAAACTGTTAAAACTAATAAATGAATTCAGGAAAGTTGCAGGATACAAAATCAATATGCAAAAATCTGTCGTGGAGCCAGCCCCATGGCTGAGCAGTTAAGTTCGCGTGAACTGCTTCAGTGGCCCAGGGTTTCACCAGTTCGGATCCTGGGTGCAGGCATGGCACTGCTCATCAAGCCATGCTGAGGTGGCATCCCACATACACAATCAGAGGCACTCACAACCAGAATATACAACTATGTACTGGGGGGCTTTGGGGTGAAGAATAAGAAGGAAAAAAAAGAAGATTGGCAATAGATGTTAGCTATAAATCTGTTGTATTCTTATACACTAATAGTAACCTATCAGAAAAAGAAATTAAGAAAATAATCTCATTTATAATTGCATAAAAAATAATTAAAAAATCTCAAATAATTTAACCAAGGAGGTGAAAGATGAGTACACTGAAAAGTATAAGACATTAGTGAAAGAAATTGAAGATAGAAATAAATGGAAAGATATTCCATGTTAATGTATTGGAAGAATTAATATTGTTAAAATGTCCATACTACTCAAAGCAATCTACCAATACAATGCAAATCTCTATCAAAATTTCAAAGGCATTTTTCACAAAAATAGAACAAACAATTGTAAAATTTGTATCAAACCATGTAAGACCCCTAATAGCTAAAACAATCTTGAGAAAGAAGAACAAAGTTGGAGGCATCATGTTTCCTGATTTCAAGCTATATTCGAAAGCTATAGTAACCAAAATAGCATGGTATTGGCAAATAAACAGACACATAAGACAGTAGAACAGAACAGAGAGCCCAGAAATAAACGTGTGCATATATGGGTCAATTAATTTTATGACAAAGGATTCAAGAATATACAATGAGGAAAGGACAGTCTCTTCAATAAATGGTGTTGGGAAAAGTGGGCAGCCACATGCAAAAAAAATGAAACTGGAACACTATTTTACACCATATGCAAAAATTAACTCAGAATGGACTACAGACTTGAACATAAGACCTGAAGCCATAAAACTCCTGGAAGCAAACACAGATAGCAAGCTTCTTGACATCGGTCTTTGTAACGATTTTTTGGATTTGACACCAAAAAACAAAGGCAACAAAAGCGAAAATAAACACCTGTGACTAAATCATACTAAAAATCTTCTGCACAGCACAGGAAACCATCATCAAAAAGAAAAGGCTCCCTACTGAATGGAAGAAACTATTTCCAAATCATGTATCTGATAAGGGGTTATTATCTAAAATATATAAAGAACTTATACGACTCAATAGTGAAAAAACAAACAATATGATTAAAAACTGGGCAGAGGATCTGAATAGACATTTTTCCGAAGAAGACAGATGGGCAACAAGTACATGAAAAGGTGCTCAACATCATCAGTCATCAGGGAAATGCAAATCAAAACCACAATGAGATATCACCTCGCACGTGTTAGAATGGCTGTCATCAAAAAGACAAGAAACAAACAGTTGGCGAGGATGTGGAGAAAAGGGAACCCTAGTACACTGATGGAGCGAATGGAAATTGGTACAGTCACTCTGACAAACAGTATGGAGTTACCTCAAAAATTAAAAATAAAACTATCTTATGATCCAACGATTCCTTTCCTGGGTATTTATGCGAAGAAAACGAAAACACTAGCTTGAAAAGATTTCTGCACCTCCGTGTTCGTCGCAGCATTATTTAAAATAGCCAAGGGGCCGACCCTGTGGCCAAGTGGTTAAGTTTGCGCAATCCGCTTCGGCAGCCCAGGGTTTCACTGGTTCAGACCCGGGGTGCGGTCGAGGCAGCGCTCATCAAGCCATGCTGAGGCGGCATCCCACACGCCACAACTAGAAGGACCCACAACTAAAAATACACAACTACATATAGGGGGGCTTTGGGGAGAAGAAGAAGAAGAAAAAAAGATTGACAACAGATGTTAGCTCAGGTGCCAATCTTTAAAAATAAATAAATAAATAAAGATAAAATAGCCAAGACATGGAAGCAACCTACGTGCCCATCTATGGATGAATGGATAGAGAAAATGTGATGTAAATATATATATACGCAATGGAATATTAGTCATAAAAAGAAGGAAATCTTGCCATTAGCGACAGCATGGATAGACCTTAAGGGCATGATACTCTCTTAAGTCAGACAGAGAAAGACAAATACTATACGATCTCACTTACATGTGGAATTTTTAAAAAACATCAACAACAAACTCATAGATACGAAGAATGGTGGTTACCTGAAGTGGGTTTTGGGTTGGGTGAAATGGGTGGAGGTGGTCACAAAGTACAAACTTCCAGGGTTTTGTGTTGATCTCATTCTATGAATAGTGATACTATAGGCTAGAAATGCTTGGGGGCACTCACCCGGGCCTGTGGCAAGCTCCCACAGACATTTCTCCTTTCAGAACCAATGTGGTGGCTGGACTGGCCCTGTGGTTCTTATTATGATTGCAAGATATGTGTACACAGCATGCCTGGGGCCACATGGCAAGGTCACAGGTAGAGAGAGAGAGCACAGACCTGCTTTTATTGAGGTCAAGGATGGGAGGCCCAGAGTTGCACGGGTTTACTCTTTATTAGTAAATTTAAGATTTGGAATTAAAGTGCAGGAAGGGAAAAATAAGTCAAAAGGTCACTATCTAAGTCACCTAGAGATCTCTAAAACAAAAGAAACTTCAGGGGTTGGGTGGCCAGGCTGTTTATCTAGTCATGTAGCTGGCAATGAGTTTACTCAAGATTGCTGTCTTTGAAGCTGATGCCTCGGCAATCAAAAGTTTAATGTCAGGCACTTGCATTACAATATGCTTACGCTACATTCAGGTTTAAAATAAATAAGTCCTGGAATGTAATGTACAGCTTGGTGACTATAGCTAATAATACTGTGTTGTATATTTGAATGCTGGTAACAGAGTAAATCTTAAAAGTTCTCATCACATGAAAAAAAAAGTGTAACTGTGTGTGGTGATGGATGTTAATTAGACTTACTGTGGTGATAACTTTGCAATATACACCAATATTGAATCATTATGTTTCATAGCTGAAACTAATGTAATGTTTTATGTCAATTGCATCTCAGTAAAAGAATCATTATTTAAATGAATGCCAGACACAAGAAGGTACATACTCTAGAACTCTATATCAACAAAACGAATCTTTAGTGATATAAATCAGATCATAGGTTATTTCCCTTGGGGTAGGGGGAGATTGAGCACAAAGGGGCAGATAACTTTCCAGGGAGATAGAAATATTCTCTCTTGATCAGGAAGGTGTTTACACAGGTGTCTGTATTTGCTAAATACTATTGAACTGTACACTTAAAATGTGTAGCTTTTTTTCTTTTTTTTTTGAGGGGGTTAGCTCTGCTGCCAATCTTCCTCTTTTTTTTTTTTCTGAGTAAGATTGGCCCTAAGCTAACATCATGCCCTTCTTCCTCTATTTTATATGTGGCATGTCTGCCACAGCATGGCTTGATAAGAGATATGTAGGTCCGCATCCGGGATCCGAATCAGCAAACCACAGGCCACTGAAGCAGAGCATGTGATCTTAACTGCTGTGCCACTGCGCCAGCCCATAAAATGTGTAGCTTTTACATATGTAACTTATATCTCAATAAAGTTGATTTGTAAAAATAATATAATATGCAATAATGTATCAGGCAAATAAAAATAAAAAGAAATTACAGGTTATGGTCACAGTTAGCATTCAGAACAGAACATATTAAATAAGATTAAGATGGACATTTTGCAATGATTAAAGTCAATAATTCACAAAGAACAAATAACATTTATTAATTTATATGTGTCAAATAGTACAACAGCAACTTAAAAACAAATAAGAGAAGATTTAATTTTTTTTTTTTAAACCTTCCACTTTTTTTTTTCTCCTCAAAGCCCCAGTACTTAGTTGTACATCCAGTGGTAAGTCCTTCTAGTTCTTCTATATGGGATGCTGCCAAGCCTGGTTTGGTGAGCAGTGTGTAGGTCCATGCCCAGGATCTGAACTGGCAAACCCCCGGCTGCCAAAGCAGAGTGTGTAAACTTAACCATTATGCCACCAGGGTGGCCCCAGAAGATTTAATTTTAATAAGAGAAGATTGTTACACACCTCAGTCAGTCAAAGACAATAAAGTAGAAACAACAGTAAGGACCTAGAAAATTGAAAGAACATAATCAGTAATGCAGAGCTTACAGATATATTTTCAAATTGATATACCTGTAATAGAGAAAATATCTTCTTTCCAAGTGTTCTTGAGATATTTATGAAAACTGACCATATATTAGGTCATAAAGAAAAACACTATAAGTTCCATAAAGTAGAAATAATACAAACAGTACTCGCTGTGTACACAGTAGAAATTAGAAAATGATAACAAACAAAAGGTCCTAAATGCCCTGCTGCCTAGAAATATAAGAGCTTCCGAAGAATATTTCTTGGTTCAAAGGCAAAACAGAAAATAATTTTTTTTATTTCTACAAAAAATGAAATGAAAACATGACATACACTGTGGTATTTAACTAAAGCAGTGTTGAGTGTAGAATGGGTAATAGTCTTACATACATATAACAATAAGCAAATTTCCAACTCAAAAGCTACAAAATAATTAACACAGTAAACTGAAAGGCAGAATAAGGAGAATAAGAAATTAGCCTGAAGCAGCTGGCTCTCTCATCCTCCTCTACTCAAATTTCCTGAGTCTGCTCTGTGTCAGATCACAAACCTCTCCCTTCACAGCAGACACTGGACATGACTGTCCTTTCTGCTGAGAGTGGCTCTAGTGTTATTTTGAGCTCCTTTAAATCTTATCTTGATTCTGGATTGGTAGAAAATTACTTTTCTTATAATCTCACAGCCCCCAGGAAGAATTTCACAAAAATGGAATTCCAGAGAAGAAGCTGCCCTCCACTTTGTAGAAAATTGTTTTTCCTGCACCGTGAGCACGTGCAACTCAATCTGCTTTGCATTAAAGAGGGTCGTTAGGCATCTGCAAAAATATCTTTCCAAAGGTGAAGAGAACAGGTGAGAAAGAGAACTAGCAGCCTAGACAGAGCCAACAGAACGACCAATGTCCCCACATCTCAAAGGTCAGAATCAATGCCTGACTTTCTCAAGTGCACAGGCAGAGGAAGAGAGAAAATGGGCTGTGGGTGCATTCCCCTGCCTCCTCAGCCTCTCTGTTCAGTGTGCACTCTAAGCCTTCTCAAGCTCCGCCATCTCTCAGGTGCAAGACTGCCCATGTTCAGATATGGCCATAGATTTTTTTTGTAATGTAATACTTTTAGAGAAATGCTCCATCAAAGATAATTTATAATAAACTTTTATTATTTTTAACATGATTTGTAAGGTATTTCTTTTGTTTGAAGTATTTTACAAAACTCTCAATTTTTACTTAGATATAGATTACTTTTCTCTAGTATTGTCAGTTATTGAAACATTAGAATTCTGCTTGTGTTATTATTTGTATTTTTAAAGTTCTGGTTAAATTAAAATTTTAAATTTTCCAGGTAAAATGTTTTAAACATATATATTGACATTTATTTTAAAATATGTAATTTAAAATAAAAAAACTGTTTTTAGAGTTTTTATTTAAGATTCTTTTTTATTTGTTTTCCTGATTAGTGCTTATTTAAGATTTCTGTACAGTGAAAGTTCATGATAAATACATTAGGATTGGAGAGTTCCTGGGAAGAGAACCAATCACCACCGGACATGAAGAACATCATCTGTCTCCAGGCAGTCAGTCTGTAACCTGATTCAGACGAATTAAGAGCTTCAGTTCAACTCAGTAAGCATTTGTTTATTATTCCTACAACCTCGGCACAAAGTCCTCATCAAATAACCTGTTCAGTTTAACTGAAGAGTTCCCTTCAGCTACGGTGAGGGTAGATCTGGACATGGAGGTAACTTCGCATATTTTTAAGTAGAAAACTTTTATAAAGCAGTTTATTTAAGAGACTTATTTAAGGCAACTAGATCATAACATGGAGTTGGTGGTGGCAAAGAATCAGTAGGAATGATATTTAAAGAAAATCAGAACCGTCTTTGCAAGGTTCATGTGCTCCGTTAACTTTATCATTGAGAGGACATGTAACCAAATATCAGTCCACAGGCCTTTGCATCAGAATAACATGATGGTGATTAAAAAAAGATTACTTAAATTTTCAAAGTTTCTGTGTTTTCATCTATAAAATCTGAAAGATTTTTTGAGAGAACAAATCATAGTACCTTATGCATATTGTAATTAACAGACCTTAGTTCACATCTCCGTTGAGAAAGCTGTGCTGTGCTTGCAAAAGGGAAAAAGTAAAATGGTGACAAGTAGGTGAGTGGCGTCCCACATCCCACAACTAGAAGGACCTGCAACTAAGATATATAACTGTGTACAGTTAGGAGATGAGCTATCTGTCTTTAACCTGACTGTCTCTCCTCTTCCTGCTTCATCCGGCTATCACATTATGAGCCTTGTTCTGGAAGCTTCTGGCTTCAGATCATAATTTGAATATAAACTAAAATTACTAGTGAATTATCCTAGTTATTATGCATTGGTAAGGTTTTACTATAAAGGCCAAGTCCTCTACCATCTTGCAGTAGTTAAAGGTGCTTCACATAATAGAGTTCAGAGTAGCAAAGCAAAAACAAGATGGACTTTTAATCAAATAAATAAGTATTCAATACTGCTTTTTTTTCTTCTAAAGATTGACACCTGGGCTAACAACTGTTGCCAATCTCTTTTTCTTTTTTCTGCTTTATCTCCCCAATCCCCCCCATAAACAGTTATATATCTTAGTTGTAGGTCCTTCTAGTTGTGGGATGTGGGAAGCCGCCTCAACTGACCTGACGAGTGGCTTTGACTTTCCCTCCATCTCACCGGATATGAGATCTGAGACTGGACCTTCAATTTCCCATTCAAGATACAATTCTAATCCTGCATGTTTAACACATTAAATTCCTAATTTGAGTTGAATTTTTTTTAACTATTAATAGCTGAAAATCTGGAGCATCATCAAGAAAGCTTTCATTCATTTGCCAAAATCTTGAGTAATATCTGCAAGATACAAGGCAGGTGAGTCTAGGTTTGGGGAAAAGTGTAGCAACATCATTTACTGCACAGAAAGTATAGTAAATGGAGCCCATCTCAAGTGGACCTTCAAAAATCCCCTTGGTTCATAATGGCAGAGGCTAGAAAGAATAAGACCACCTATAGTGTCAAATATCTATCCTACTTATGTTAGGGTGCTCCCCCGACAAGGACCCATGGTTCGCCTTTGTCACATTTTGGCTCTGCTATTTACGGATAAGTGACCCTGGGCAAATTCCTTCACCTCTCTGAGCTTCAGTGTCCTCCTTATAAAATGGGGATGATATTAAACTACGACAAGTATATTTAAAGAGTCCTAGGAAGTTTTCATTCCAAGTGCAGTATATGTATTTTCTTCACAACCACCTAATTAGGTGTTGCCAATGCCTCTAGCCAAAGACCACCAGGAGCACACCCATTGACAAACAAGTTGATTTGATTGTTCATTGCAGTGAGGCAGAAAACTCCCCATGGCGAATCATGGGGCATCTCAGTAAGAGGGGGTTGGAACCAAAGAATTAGAACCAGTAGGAGATGTCTATTAAGAGAATGATTGCAAGGATAGTTCACACAATTGTGGGAGTGGACTAGCCAAGTTCAAGATCCATAGGGCAGGTCACTGTCAGGACAGGCAAGCTGGAACTCTCAGCACAGGCTGAAGCTGCAGGCTGCAGTAGAATCTCTTCTTCCACAGGGAAGCCTCAGCCCTGGTCTTAAGACTTCAACTGGGCTGGCCCAGTGGCACAGCGGTTAAGTTCGCATGCTGTGCTTCGGTGGCCCGGGGTCCACCGGTTTGGATCCGGGGTGTGGACATGGCACCACTCATCAAGCCATGCTGTGGCGGGCATCCCACATATAAAAAGTAGACAAAGATGGGTACAGATGTTAGCTCAGGGCCAGTCTTCCTCAGCAAAAAGAGGAGGATTGGCAGCAGATGTTAGCTCAGGGCTGATCTTCCTAAAAAAAAAAAAAAAAAGACTTCAACTGATTGTATCTGGCTCACCCAGATTACCTAGGATAACCTTTCTTGAGGTTAACTGA
Organism: Equus przewalskii; assembly: GCF_037783145.1. Taxonomy (NCBI): domain Eukaryota; kingdom Metazoa; phylum Chordata; class Mammalia; order Perissodactyla; family Equidae; genus Equus; species Equus przewalskii. The sequence continues at coordinate 33,402,191 of NC_091849.1, forward strand.
TTGTGGACTTTAATAAAATCTGCAAAATATCTTCAGAGCAACACCTAGATTAATGTTTGATTGAATAACTGGGGACTATAAGCTAACCAATACACAAAACTGTAACCGAAAGTTCGGTCTCTGAACCCGATGCCAATCCAAATAACGAGAACAGAGTCTTTAGTGGAAGAGGAAAGGTTTTTACTATGCCAGGCACAGGGAGCAAAGCAAGGGCTCATGCCTCAAAAATTGCTAGCTCCCCGATGAGGAATGGGTAGGGATTTTTATTTGGGGTTTTGGGTAGGGGAAGGGGGAACATGTAGCTTGTGCAGCTCAGTGCTTTCCCACCAGCCTGCATTTATTTGGCCTTGAGAGGCTGCTTGCAGCAAGGCAGGGGGTAGGGTGAGATAGGAGGATGGCAGGTGGGCGTCCTTCGCCTTTGTCTCATCTTCCTGTTTGAGGCGGGTTCGAGCGCTGGGAGTCAAGGAGTTGAGGTCTGGGAAGCCTCCGCTCCTTGATACTCTTGAGACAGCGGCTTTCCTGGCAAACTCAAGGACACATGATTAGCTAAACTTTAGTGTGCCTCCAACTCCGGGCCACCTGGGCTTTTAACAATTTGTAACTCCCATTTAGTTGTAAAGCTCAAGGAGTCAAAGTTTAAAGAAACAGGTATTTACATATGAGTGGAGCTAGAGAAGCAGGAAAGGGGGTGGTGGGTTTTAGTTTTAACCCCATATACGCTGGGTTCAATGTGGGGAACTGATATCAGGGCTGATGTTAAGAGCCTGTAACAAAACCATTAAATATTATAGCATTTTCGCTTGTGTTAGGTGATTTTGAGGAGGAGTTAAGAAAGAAGGACTTTGCCCTTAATTGGATTCTGTTAGCAAGTGGGTGGTAGGGTGGGATAATTCTACAATTGGACATCTTAATAAATCTTACCTAGAAGGAAGGAAGACTATACTGAGGCTAAAGTTTTAATTGGCAAAGAAGCAGGAATCATTCGTATTATATAAGAGAGAGGTGTGCTCAGCCAGTTTTCTGGTTTGGACAGTGTTCATGCTTTGTCTGTGTTCAGACATGATTACTGAGTGGCCTTGTTTTCTGTCTTGATCCATCATGGTCACAACATGGCTGTCTGATTCTGCTGTTCTATGAAACTGTTTATGTTCATTAGGAAAACACCAAAACCTATCTGTGAGTACCAGGTCAGCTCCTGACATCACCAAGGCCTAGTACCAGGCAGCTCCCAGATACCAGAGGTTTTTCTGTCTCACCCATCTTCACAGTCTCTGTCACCCTCAGTTAAGACAGAGTGCTGAGAACCTAAGGGCCATCTAACAGGGATAGGGTGACTGATTCTAAATGGAACCTCCATTAATTTGTGACTTTCATAATATACAGAAAATTAATTCTTCTGAAAAAGATAATTCTACCTCTAATGATTGCATTTGACTTTCGCTCAACCCCTAGTCTCTCACAAATATCTGGAATTTTAATGTGGCAGGATAAAGAATATAAAAAGATCCTTTAAGTTAAGGGAAGAAAACCTGTTTTTTGAGTCACAGCAATTCCTTTCCTTCCAACCTCAACATTTGACTTGACATTCTTAAAATTAAAAAGAAAAAATCATAGAATAGGACAGCCAAAATTTTCTTTAATGTAATCAATGTCTCCAAATTTCCTTTTAACGTAGATAGGCAGCACCAAAACACAGAGTGTAAAGAATACTCAAGGCAGGAGGAAACATTCAGATGAAAGATCACGCAGTCACTGTAGGCAGCACTCATGACATTATACCTCCTTTTATTGCCCTGGGTGCAAATACTGGAGCTTTTGAGAGCATGAGAAGAACCTACTCATCTGGGTTTATGTAAGCAGAAAAGACAAAGGTATTCCCTTGGCTATTGCCAGCAGAGATCCCCTAGTTAGTGAGTCAACTCAAAATTTACAGGATTCCCATGCAGTTTGGAAGCAAAGAGAAAGACAGCTAACCCAGATATGTAAGCCAGGGAAAGGGGAAGGGATGATGGACTGGCAGGGAGGAGGATCAACTCAGGAGAATTCTTGGAGGTTGTAACCCAGAAAAATCCCGAAGGACACCATATTGGTGATGACTTCATCTATCCATCAGGCTGCTCAGAAATTCCCACCCCTCTGGCCATCAGCAGGTATACACACATGTGGGAAGAGTTCTGACTTAATACCTCCTTCCTTTCATAGAAAATTCCTCTCAGTTCCACTCTGAGTGAAGGCTACATTAGAAGCAGGAGATTTCCCAATCCCTTCCAGGCCTCTTAGTACTAAGTCTTCAACTAGCAACTGAGGTGTCATCACAGGAGATTTTTCTGATTGGCCAGAAGCTGATCCTTCAGGGTCTGGTTTGGGTGTCTTTGGAGTTCCTCCTCAGCTGGATCCTCGCCAGTGCTCTACAACTCAGAACAGCAACTGCTGAGACTCACCTTGAGAAGACAATGATCCTAAACAGAGCTCTGACTCTGGGAACCCTCACCCTGACCACCATGATGAGCCCCTGTGGAGGTGAAGACATTGTGGGTGAGTGCGTGGTTGAGGGATGTGGAGACTGGACTTGGGAAATAGGAAATTGGAAGAGAAAAAAGATAGAGATTGGCACAGAAATAGTAGAGACTCTTCAAAGGTATTCTCAATGTTAAGCAGATCTAAAAATTATGGTCATTCTTCCTTTACGAAACTAGAGTCCCAACCCATTTTCCTTGCTACCTGTATATTGCAGAGTTCACCAAGGACATTATTTGGCTTCCGATATTGGAACCAGTGAGTATATCCTGGAGGGCTCTATAGCATTCATTCACGATTGCCTCAAAGATTAGGGATGTTTACACAAGTGGATGTTTTGTTACTAAAATTTCATGAACTATTGCTCCCAAATTTTTCTGATTAACTTTTGAAGCTTTTTATAAATTTGTCCTATAGTTTATCTTAGGGTAAATAGTTCCATAAATTATATATACTATGTAGATATAAAGAAGAGTGTCCTCTTCTTTGTCTCAGATTTACATACATTTCCACAGTGGGAAACTGGCACAAGTGGTGGGGGGGGGTAAACGAGCCCAGCTGACTGCCCTTAGATAAGTCATTTTACCACTTGGTCTTCACTTAATCTCAGTCACCTCATATGTGTCACCTCACAAATAATCAAATACAATAGGTATGTAGAAATACTTTCTAAATAATGAAGTCATATAAGTGTCAATAATTTTTCTTATTTTTTTATTAGTACTATTACAGGTGAAGCTCATTTTTTTCTTTAACAAAGTATGAAATACCTTTATTTCTATTTTAAAATTGAGAACTTTATGATGAAAAGCTTGGTGAATTAAATTATATTATTCTCAAATCGTCAGTTCAAATTGCCTATCTTCCACTTTATCTAGTGAAGACCTGTAAGAGGAAAACTGGGCAAGCACAGAGTAATTATTTGGCCCCTTAGACTCCTCTGCCTGTGCTGATCACCTCCTACCACCTTCTCTTCATACATTCCTTTATCCTCCTTTCCTTCCAGGATCCATTCCTGGCTCTTTTTCCTATTGTTTTATAAACATGAAGAGTGGGTTTATAAAAACCAAAGTAGAAAAGCCAAATAGTTAAAAGAGAAAGTGAAATGGAAGTTACTTTAATTTTCAGCAACTTTATTAATCATGGCTGCTCCCATTCTAATTTTCTTTAGTAGTGGAAATTTCACCTGCTTCACCAGAATGCTTCCAAATTTCCTTTCTTCAGTGTCAGACCATAGTGCCGTGCTCAAGCTTGACTCATCCATTAGGAGCACGAGCATAGTGCTGAGGGTCTGTGATACTTGTAGGGCTCCATGAACATGTTTTAATTTCTTATAAAATTAAAAGAAAAAAATGAACTTTTAGAGTAGAAGAAAATATTTTAATTTTAGTCCAGCCTGAATTATATTTGTCTTTATATCAATACAGTCATAAAATGTGATTTTTAACATTTTCATGGGAGAAGGGGCCCACAAAAGTGCTTAGGGCTCACAAGTCATCCTGCAGCTCACACCACTGATTCTGACTGTCATATTATTCTCTAACACTGTGTCTGTAAGGCTTCCCCAAAATCTCTGTGCTTCTGGAGAATTGCATTTGACATTCAATATCCATTTTTGAGCACACAGCAAAATAAGTTTTGAGGATTCAAAGATGCTGTCTGTCCCCTAGACAGCACAGATTAGTGATGGAAAGAATACGGTGCATGAAAGCAGAAGGACCATTGCTGAGCTGGACAGTGGACCCAAGCTGAGGCTGAAACTATAACAGTGAATTGGTTCCAGTTGGCCCAACGGTGTGATATTCTTCATCAACAGTCAGCAGCCCAGGACAAGTACCAGATGAAAAGAATAATTGCATACATTCACGTTTGAAAAAAGAGTCAAGAAGATTCATTGCAAGGACAAGGGGGCTTTGTTGGAGGGCCTTTTAAGCGATCAACTGAGGGAATCATGTTGGGTATGACTCACAAGGGACGAGAGTGAGCAAGATGAAAAATAAATAAACTTGGAGGGCAGGACATTGGAATGGAAGGGTTGGAGGTCATAATGTGGTCAAAAAGATGTTTAATGAGAGAACTTAGCTAAAAGATTGGTAACAAAGCATAAACTTCACGAATGAACTAAATTTGTCCAGGAAATCCTAAAAGATAATTTCATTTCAGGGAGAAAAACAAACTCCTGCAAAGACCAAGGAACATGAAAGGATAATAGAGGTTTGTTTGCTTGGCAGATGGTGTAGTTGCAGAGGATGTTGGAATATAAGGCTCCCAGTTTCCCCATCACAGAACTCGTCACAGTGTACCATATTCACTCCTTTACTCACCTGCTCTCCCACTATTCAATAAGCTCCTTGAGGGCAGAGACCATGCCTGATTGGTGTTTTACTCCCTCCTCCTTGTGATGTCTGAATCCTTGTTGATGCTCAGTAAACAAGGAAGGAAAGGAAGAGGGATTGATAAAAGACTCATATATGTCTTGAAAAAACTATACAGTTAGGCTCATTTTGGTGGAGTAATGCTGTACTGGCTGCCATTCTGTTATGGCATCCTCTGATAAAGGACATCGTCCATTTGAGGAAAAGACTCATAGTTTACCTTGAGTCCTCCACAAATATAAGTGTTGAGTCAGAAAAAGGAAAAGTTTAGTAACCTCCTTCAAGAAAAAGAAAGAGGGGTAAGAAATAACAGAAATCTGAATTCTGATAAAGCTTCCATTTTTTATTTTAGAAGGAATCAGGTGCTCTCCTTTAAGGATCACTACTGTTAACAAAACAGAGACCTTAGAAGCATTGTGTATTTTGTAATATTGTTGCTGTCATTGCCATAGTCTTTCTTATACCCTATAATAATTAGAGGGAACTTCCCTAAAATAATAAATAAATCCTGTGTGCTTTTCCTTAGTTGAAAAAAAATGAGGAAGAAATCCCTGTGTAGAAAATGTTCTGCTCTGAGCCAATCCTAAGGGGAGAAAGGAACCATAATGAATGTGTTATTAACTAATTAAAGAATTAAGTGAGAGACAAAACTTACGAAGCAGAGGGATGTAACTGAATCTCTGGGGAAGAAAGCTAAATACCACAATAAGTAATTAAATTCTTCTTTCTTTCCATTACAATCTTTATCATAAGCCTTGGATGTGCCAGGTGCTGAGCTAGGCATGAAGGGAATAGCAGTAACCATGACCTGTGAAATTCTTCCCTCAGGGAGCCTGTATTATAGTGGAAAGACAGACTGGATTCTAACTGGACAACTACCAACACTGAGGGGGAAGGAATCAGGTGCTGGGAATTTTGCCTAGAGACTGTACCAAAGACGGAACCCATAACATTTGAAAGTATTATCTTCTGTCACTTGGCTTAATAAGGTTATTTTCTCTCCCTCTATTTTCTACCTCCCTGCTCCTCACCCTCACTCATCAGCTGACCACCTTGGCTCCTACGGCACAAATGTCTACCAGTCTTATGGTCCTTCTGGGCAGTTCACCCATGAATTTGATGGAGACGAGGAGTTCTACGTGGACCTGGAGAAGAAGGAGACTGTCTGGAGGCTGCCTCTGTTTAGCAAATTTACAAGTTTTGACCCACAGGGTGCACTGCGAAACATTGCTAGTCAAAATACAACTTGGACATCTTGATTAAACTCTCCAACTCTACTGCTGCTACCAATGGTACGTGTCCACCAGTCTGTCTCTTAATTGAATCTATCTTTTCATACCAGGCCTCACTCCCTTCGTCCCTAGGGATAGATACCCATTCACCATTCTATAAAAATCTCTTTTCCAAGGAGTCCCCATATCTTCCCATAGTAATTACTGAACGCTTCTCCTCTCCCATCTCAAAAATCACATATTTTGGTGTAATACAAGGATCCTTACTCCCATAACACAATCCTTGTATCCTTCAAAGAAGGGTCCCATAGACCTCCTACCTTAACAGGCATGCCCACAGAGAGAAGGGCACAGGGATAAAGTACAGGCAGTATATACTGTTTCTCAAGCAGAAGGGAAACAAGAACTTCCACTATCAGATGGGGGAATGGTGGGAGGGTTCCTCCAGGATGCCATGTGAAATCCCAGGGCAAAGCTATTCGCAATTCACATCAGTGCTCTTTCCTCACCATAGAGGTTCCTGAGGTGACTGTGTTTCCCAAGTCTCCCGTGATGCTGGGTCAGCCCAGCACCCTCATCTGTCTTGTGGACAACATCTTTCCTCCTGTGATCAATGTCACATGGTTGAAGGATGGGCACTCAGTCACAGAAGGTGTTTCTGAGACCAGTTTTCTCCCCAAGAATGATCATTCCTTCTTTAAGATGAGTTACCTCACCTTCCTCCCTTATGCTGACGATATTTATGATTGCAAGGTGGAGCACTGGGGCCTGGATGAACCACTTCTGAAACATTGGGGTAGGTATGAGTTCCACCCCTTTTGGAAACCTCTTTTCTCTGTCAAGTCCAGACCATCCCATGTTTTAGCTCCTAAATCTCATGGCCCAAAGCTTGTTTTCCATGCTTCAAGGATTCCTAATTATAGACATCATCCTCCTCCCTAAATTCATTGCGCTAAGTCTTTGCAGAACCAAACCCTAGCCCACTCCAGCCCATGTGCATGCACAGGAATACTCTGTATTCTGACCTCCATAATTTCACTTTCACAGAACATGAGATTCCAACCCCTGTGTCAGAGCTGACAGAGACTGTGGTCTGCGCCCTGGGGTTGGCCGTGGGCCTTGTAGACATCGTGGTGGGCTCCATCCTCATCAGCCGAGGCCTACGCTCAGGTGATGCCTCCAGACACCAAGGGCCTTTGTGAGTCACACCCTAGAAGGGAAGGGAAGGATTCAGATTTGTCAGAGCTGGGAGCTGGAGACACAGTACAGGAGGAAGGAAAGTGGGAGGAGGTTGTGGACACAAATTTGGTTGAAAAGTAGAATTGGGAAATGGTATGATGATGGCACAGGAGGCCCCTAGGACCCATGTCCTCCTGTTGCAGGTACATTGCCCATCTACAAGAGAAGTGTGGATGTGCTAGATGACCTAGGGCTAATTTCTGGCCCAGTTCATCATGTTCCTTCTCTTCTTCAACGTTCCTCCTCTCACCTCTTCTCTGGGACTTAAGATGCTGTATCCCCTCAGAACTCACATACCCTTTGGAATGCTCTGTCTAACTGCCTGACTTTTATTTTTCTTTTCTCAATTGTTACCTATTGTGAGATCCCTTGGATGTTCTGCCCTGTTACCTAACCCCTAGCGACCCTGATCTAATATCTCCATGGAAGCAATAAATTTCCCTTTATGAGACCTTTTATTAAAATATTTCCTGTCTTTCTTCTCAAGGCTGACTAGAACCATAGCCACTTATGCTTAAGGCCCATTTAATCTCACTTTCCAGATCATATTTCATGCCCAGTAAAACAGGATCAACCAAGTATATAAAGCGATAATATTCTGATACATGAGGTGAGTAATGCTCTCTTCCTTGTGTTCCCACCCTCAGCCATTGCCCCCCACTCCCAATTCAGGCATCAACATATACCCTATAGCCTTGGTGTTGATTTGTTATAGCAGAAACATAAGAACCAAGAAATAAGTCCATATTCATTTTAATGTAGTTTTTAAAAGTTATGACAGAGAAATAATTTAGGGGAAAGGAATTTTGAACCTCAAAAGTACCAAAAGTCAAAATTTGGGTATTAAAATCAAAATTTGTTCCCCAAACTTTAAATTTCTGAAGAATGAATGATAATACTAGCTTTGTTCTCCCCTCCTCACTCTTGAGGAGATAAGAATTCTCTAGGCAGGAAAAGAAATGGAAGTCCTTTGGAAAAGCATTAGAATAAGACAATAATGCAGATATCCGAGAGGGACCAAATACCTTGTCCTTACTTAGAGTTAGTAACAACGGAAAAGGGATGGGAATAAAAGCCACAGACATATTTAGGGTCCCTAGGACAAAAGTTTACCTCACCTCCTAGATGATGCTCTGCTAAATAACCACATAGATTTTCCTGTGCCACCATGGCATGTCGAGGACAGTAGAATGAATATGGCATGAGGATGTTTCTAGGTGATAAGCCTAAATCAGACTCACTGAATCCCCTGTGCATCCCTGCGCGCCCTGCAAAACAGCAAAACACCCCATCACCCCAGCCCCCTGCCCCTCACCCCTCCTGACTGAGGAAAGCATGAGCCTGTGAGAGAGAAATCCCAGGAGGGACAACATTGTTGAGACAATGTAGCAGCAGCTATGGGTGCTGCATCCTCCTCTATATTCACTGTCTCCTAGTGAAGACCTTGTAGAGGAAATGGATCAACAGATGGCATTCTCTGGCTCTCCATGACCACACTCTTGAGAGTATGTGTGAATTGACTTGGAGTCATTTTGCCCTTTGAAATTGTTTTAGGCACACAGTCTTTCCACTCTGCAAATGCCATGTCCATACACTGCATCTAAGATAGTATTATGGAATGTATGAGGCTGTCCTCATCCATGCCATCTGCATCAGTAAGTTTAAAATGTAATTGGGGAATAAAGACAAAATATTAACACAATAATTGGTACAGATAATTGGGTGCAAGGAAACCTATATCCAAATCCAGGACTCAGTAGTTTATAGCTAGTATTTTAAACTTTACAACACTGGGTAAAGTATCTAACATTTCTGAGCCCTATTTTATCATCCATAATGTGGGAGTGACAATACTTTCCTTGAAGAGCTATTGACAGAATTTGAATAATCTCATTATATAGCCAGTGCCTTGTAGATAGTATACAAATACATAAGAAAACATTGCTATTTATATCCATAATTAATTTATTTAAAAGAATGAACCATACCATAAAAAAATCACTTTTGGTTTTCTGAGCTCTTTAATGATTTAGGAGATTCAAACAAGGAGCTATGGATGAATTTCTTTTCATATGTTAATTGGAGAATTTTTTTCCACTCTAGAATAAGAGAGGCTGAGACTAAGTTAGGCTGAGAAAATAGATAGAGTATAGTGGTCAGTGACATATCATTGGTGAAGGGGTTGCTAAGAGAACTCTTAGGGCAAGAAGTTGTAACATATGACTTTGTTTTTTACTCTCTAATGAAAGATATATCATCTCTATATGGCCCACAAGTTTTTAGTCAAGGTACATTATATGCAACAGATCTGTATGCATGTCTACCCAGGGAAGAGGTAGGAAAGATTCAAGGACGTAAAATATTCTATGACGTAAAAGTAAGAGAATAACTTAAAATGCAGACTAGGAATTAGTAAATGCAGGGAATCTGAACCAGAGATGATCATGAAAATGCAGGTAACAGATCACAGAGGATTCTTAGGACAGTGAAACTACCCTGTATGAAATTATAATGGTGGATACATGTCATTATAAATTTGTCCAAAGCCACGGAATGCATGGCACCAAGAGTGCACCCTAATGTTAACTATGGACCTTGGGTGATAATGATGTGTCAGTGTAGGTCCTTCGATTGTAACTAATGTACCACTCTAGTGGGGAACGTTAATAATGGGGGAGGCTCTGCATGATGACAGCAGGGGGGATATGGAAAGTCTTTGTACCTTCTGCTCACTTTTGCTGTGAGCCTAAAACTGTTCTTAAATAAAGTGTATTTTAAAAAGAAGGCAAAACATCAACTATTATGATCCCAAATGTATAAAATAAAAATTTTAGTATAAAAAAAGTGGTCACCTGAAAACGCACTAATGTACTAAGAGTTTTCAATAAAGGTATTTCAAATAAATTTTATGTAAATTTCAATTATTCATGGGGTAGGAATACAGCATTTTGGAGGTGGTGGGTGTGTGTATGTATCTGTGAGTGTGTCTGTGTTAAGTATGTATGTTATTGTAATATAAGGGTTATATTGAATAGCATTATGATCAGTGTCTTAGAAATATAGAAATGCTGCCCTCATTGGACTTCTTCCCCCGGAAGTACTGAGGAAAGCAAATTTAATAACCATTGCATTTTGTTACAGGATTCATTCATAAAGTGTTCGTATAATTTTAAAATAATGGAGTTAAACTTAATTCTAAAAAATAAGAGCAATCATTTCTTCTTTTTTTTTCTTTTTTTTTTTAAAGATTTTATTATTTCCTTTTTCTCCCCAAAGCCCCCCGGTACATAGTTGTATATTCTTCGTTGTGGGTCCTTCTAGTTGTGGCATGTGGGACGCTGCCTCAGCGTGGTCTGACGAGCAGTGCCATGTCCGCGCCCAGGATTCGAACCAACGAAACACTGGGCAGCCTGCAGCGGAGCGCACGAACTTAACCACTCGGCCACGGGGCCAGCCCCGCAATCATTTCTTCTTAATAAATGAAAAAAGTTTTCTACTTAGAATCTCTGGTGAAAAGATATTGTATCTATAAAAGTAATAATTGGGGACTAAAAATATGGAAAATTTAATAGAAAGCTTGGAAAATCAAATTAAGAAAATCTCCTTGAAATGAAAAAAGAAAACAAAGAAATATAATATATGATAGAAAAGAGAAGATACAGAGAATAGACCCAGGAAGTCCAACATTAAGAAACAGAACTAGAGAGAGAAACAGAGAAATGAAGGAGAGAATTACCAAAATAAATAATAAGGGAAAATTTTCCAGATATAACAGGCCTAATTCTTTACATAGAATGGGACTTTCAGATATTTAGCAAAATTAATGAAAAAAGACTCACCACTAAATACATCATTTAAAAAATTTCAGAACCTCCAGGGTTAAAGGAAAATCATAAAATATCCCAGTGAGAGAAAAAAAAAAACAAAACAAACTGACAACAGACTAATAAAAGTCAGACTGTCAGATACTTCTATCATTAAGATAATAAGAAAGGCCTTGAAGTTCCAAAGGAAAACTTTTCTATCAATGAACGTATACCTTTTCAAAATTGCAAGCAGGCATGAAGAAAGAATAACAATACTGTCAGATATGGAAAGGAAAAGATGTGAAGTTTACCAACCACACACGGTTTTATTGGAAGTTGGTTAAGGACATGACTTAGTAAAGTGAGGTTGCCAATCAGGAGATAGGAACAAACCTGGGGAGTGATATCAGCAATATGGCTGAATAAGACATCTCTCATTCATATCCCTCTCTTAACAAGTGGCACTTATCCATGGACAAAGTGCTTTTGTGGAAGCTATAGGATCCAGCACCATACACGAAGGGACCCAGGAGGAGTCTCACCAACGTGTGCATTGGGTAACAGGCTTACAGACCTCAGTTCCAGCTAGGGACCCTGTAGTGGCCTGTGAACCAGCTCTAACCCCTCTGTGCCAGGGTCCAGGAGTCCCTGGAGAACACTGTCTTAGACAAACACCCACAGACAAGAGAGTATCTGTGGAAGTCCAGACTTCCAGCAGAGAAGTTCCAGCATACTTTTGGAGTAAATAAATATGAGTTTGGATGCATCAGAGTGGGTAAGAGGAACTGTTTGACTTTACCTGTATCACCTCTCCCCTAAGGCAGCACATCACAGTGCCTGTGATTTCTCCCATGGAGAAAGTAAGAGAGTGTGAGTGAGCACCTGGCCTCCCCAAATGGGACAAAAAGGCCCATTATTCTCTCACCCCATCCAGGGTACTGAGTCATGAATTGCATAACTGGAGGTGGGAAGATGCTGGGAGAGTGGCAGATAGGACTCTTGGAGAATACTAAAGGGGCACAGATCCTACTAATTGGGTCATGACTCCATCAAGAAGCCCACCCCTGAGCCACAGGGGATCCCGCACCAGATGGTCTCCCAAATAGAGCATAGGCACTCCCAACACTCCATAAATTGTACACAGACAACCCCCCACATTGTGGCCAGTTCCCTGTGCACGTCAATGATGGCAGCAAGAGCAAGATTTGGCAAACTACTAGTGAATAGTGCAGAAACTGGCCCAAATCTGCAAGCCAAAGAGAGAACACAAATTTCAGCTTTAGCTCTACCCTTGGAAAAGCAAAAGGGAAAGCTGTCAGCACCCAGCCTGGTGGATTGCAGGGTCTAGAGAAAGCATAAAAGCTCAAGAAGTCTTCCTCAAGGAGGAACAAGAAGTACGGTGCAGGCATATCCATAGAAGTTCTGAGAAAGCCTCAGAATCCATAGTGAGGCTGATGGAAGATATTTCTCTCCTTAAGTCAGTTAGTAAAGACTGGAATAGGTAACTGCTACTTTAAATGCAAAGACAGCAACGCAAGACACCAAGACATGGGAATCTGTGATTCACACAATAACAAATTCAAAATAGCTGTTTTAAGGAAGCTCAATGAGCTGCAAGAAAATACAGAAAAACAATTCAACAAAATCAAGAAGACAATACATGAACAAAATGAGAAGTTTAACAGAGAGAGAAAAATCATTAAAAAAGAACCAAACAGAAATTCTGGAGATGAAGAATACAATAAATGGAAGGAAAAAAAAAAATGCAATAGAGAGCATCAACAACAGAAGATGTCAAGCAGTAGAAAGAATCTGTGAATTAGAAGATAGAAATTTTGAAACTATCCAGAGAAGAACAAAGGAAAAACAATGAAAAGCAGTGAAGAAAGTCTAGGTATCTATGGAGTACCATCAAAAGTAACACTCTGAATTAATGGAGTCCCAGAAGACTCCATTATATAAGGGGGCTGAAAGATTATTTAAAGAAACAATGGCTGAGAACTTCCCAAATCTGGGGAGAGTTTTGGATATCTAAGCTGATGAAGCTCAGAGGTCAAAAAACAAACTCAACTTAGAGATCTTCTCCAAAACACATTATAATAAAACAGTATAAAAAATCAAAGACAAAGAAATAATTTTAAAAGCAGCAAGAATAAACAATCTTGTGACTTACAAAGGAATTCGGATAAGGCTATCAGAAGATTTCTCAACATAAACTTTACAGGTCAGGAGACAGGGGGATGATATATTGAAAACTGCTGAAAGAAAAAAACTGCCAACCAAAAATACTCTAGGTGACAAAGTTGTCCTTCACAAGTAAAGGAGAGAGAGATTTTGCCAGACAAACAAAAGCTGAAGGAGTTCATCACCGCCAGACCTGCTTTACGAGAAATGCTGAAATGAGTTCTTCAAGCTGAAATGAAAGGACACTAAGTAGTAACATGAAAACATATTAAAATATACAACACACTGGTATAGATTAAGTGTATAGTCAAATTCAGAACACTCTAATAACAATAACATGGTGGTATATTAACCACTCAAACCTAGTATAAGATTAAAGAAAAAAGTATTGAAAGTAACTATATATATAATGCTTCTTTAACACATACACAATACAAAAAAGAGGTAAATTGTTACATCAAAAACATAATGGGAGAAATGAAAAGGGGAGAGTTTTCATATGTGATTGAAGTTAGATTGCTAGTGTAAAAGACTGTTTTATATATAATATTTTATGTAAGCCTCAAGGTAACAGCAAAGCAAAAACTTACAGTAGATACACAAAACATAAATGAAGGGAATCAAAGCATACCACTACAGAAATCCGTCAGTTCACAAAAGAAAGCAGCAAGAGAGGAAGTAAAGAACAAGGGAACTATGAAACAGCCAGAAAACAATAAGATGGCATTAGTAAGTCTTTACTTATCAACAATTACTCTTAATGTAAATAGATTAAACTCTCCTATCAAAAGACATAGAGTGGCTGGATGGATTTTAAAAAAAAGCAAGCCTTAACTGTATGATGCCTACAAGAGACTCACTTCAGCTTTAAGGACACACAGAGGCTTAAAGAGAAGGGATGGAAAAGGTATTCCATGAGAATGGAAACCAAAAGAGAGCAGGGGGAGCTATACTTACAAAAGACAAAACAGACTTTAACTCAAAAACTATCAAAGAGACAAAGTCATTATATAATGATAAAGAGTCAATTCATCAAGAGGATATAACAATCATAAATATAGATGCACCCAACATAGAAGCACCCAAATATGTTAAGCAAATACTAATAGATCTGAAGGGAGAAGTAGACAACAGTACAATAATAGTAGGGGACTTCAATAGCCTATTGTCACCAATGGATAGATCATCCAAACAGAAAATCATTAAGGAAATAATGGACTCGAACTACACTTTAGACCAAATGGACCTAACAGACATATACAGAACATTCCATCCAACAGTAGCAGAATACACAGTCTTCTTAAGTGCAAACAAAACACTATCCAGTATTGATCATATGTTAGGTCACAAAACAGATCCTAATAAATATAAGATTGAAATCATATCAAGTATATCTTTTCCAACCACAACAGAATGAAACTAGAAATCAAAAAGAGGAGGAAAACTGGAATTCCTACAAATATGTGGAAATTAAACAACACACTCCTAAACAACCAATGGGTCAAAGAAGAAATCAAAATCAAAAAAGATATTGAGACAAATGAAAATGTCACCACATACCAAAACTTATGAAATACAGCAAACACAGTTCTAAGAGGGAAGTTTATAGCCATAAATCCCCACATTAAGAAAAAAGAAAGATCTCAAAAAAGCTTCCTAACTTACCCCCCAAGAAATAGAAAAAGAAAAACTCAGCCCAAAGTTAGCAGAAGGAATAATAAAAATTACAGCAGAAATAAATGAAATAGAGTCCAGGAGACTAGAGAAAAGATCAGTGAAACTAAGACTTGGTTTTTAAATAGATAAATAAAACTGACAAACCTTTAGCTAGACAAAGAAAAAAGATGACAAATTAATAAAATTATAAATGAAAGAGGAGACATTACAACTGATATCACAGAAATACAAAGTATCATAAGAGACTACTATAAACAATTATATGCCAACAAATTAGATAACTTAGAAGAAATGTATAGGGGCCGGCCCAGTGGCGCTGCGGTTAAGTTCGCACGTTCTGCTTCTTGTCTGCCCGGGGTTTGCCGGTTCGGATCCTGGGTGTGGACATGGCACAGCTTGGCAAAAGCCATGCTGTGGTAGGCATCCCACGTATAAAGTAGAGGAGGATGGGCATGGATGTTAGCTCAGGGCCAGTCTTCCTCAGCAAAAACAGGCGGATTCGCAGTAGTTAGCTCAGGGTTAATCTTCCTCAGAAAAAAAAAGAAGAAGAAGAAATGTATAAATTC
This sequence comes from Equus przewalskii, assembly GCF_037783145.1. NCBI lineage: Eukaryota > Metazoa > Chordata > Mammalia > Perissodactyla > Equidae > Equus > Equus przewalskii. Next base: position 33,417,787 of record NC_091849.1, read on the forward strand.
CTGGAAACATACAACTAATGAACACTGACTCTTAAATAAATAGGAAATCTGCACAGATCAATAACAAGTAAGGAGATTGAATCAGTAACCTAAAACCTCCTAACAAAGAAAAGCTCAGATTGTTTCACTGGTGAATTCTACCAAATATTTAAAGAATAATTAATACCAAGCCTTCTCAAACTAGTCCAAAAAATTAAAGAGGAGAGAACACTCCCAAACTCATTTTACAAGAACAGTATTACCAAAAGCCTGTTTTACCAGATAAGGAAACTACAAGAAAAGAACCTACAGGCCAATGTCTCTGATCAAAATAGACGCAAAAATTCTCAAAAACATTTAGCAAACTGAATTCAACAGCCCATTAAGAGGATCATACTCTATGATCAAGAGGGATTTACCCCTGGGATGTAAGGATGTTTCAACATATGCAAATCAATAAATGTGATACATCACAAAATACATTGAAAGATAAAAATCATATAATCATCTCAATAGATTCAGAAAAAGCATTTGAAAAAATATAACATCCTTTCATGATAAAAACTCTCAACAAATTGGATAGAAGGAATATACCTCAACATAATAAAGTAACAAAGCCTGTATATGACAAGCCCACAGCTAACATCGAACTCAATGATGAAAGGTTGAAAGCTTTTCCTCTAAGATCAGGAACAAGACAAGGATGCCCACTCTTACCAGTCCTATTCAATATAGTACTGGAAGTCCTGTCCAGAGCAATCAGGCAAGAGAAAGAAAGAAAAAGTATCCAAATTAGAAAGGAAGAAGTAAAACTGTGTCTGTTTGCAGATTATGTGATCTTAGTCATAGAAAAATCCTAAAGACTCCACCAAAAAACTGTTAGAACTGATCAACAAATTCAGTAGAGTTGCAGGATGCAAAATCAACATATAGATCAGTTGCATTTATAAACACTAACAATGAACTATCTGAAAAAGCAATAAAGAAAACAATCCCATTCACAATAGTATGAAAAACAATAAAATACTTAGGAACAAATTTAACCAAGAGGGTAAAAGATCTGTGCACTGAAAATTGAAAGACATTGATGAAAGAAATTGAAGAAGACACAAATAAATGGAAAGACATCCTGTGTTCATGGTTTGGAAAAATTAATAATTAATACTGTTAAAATGTCCACACCACATAAAGCCATCTATAGATTCAACGTAATCTCTACAAAATTTCAATGGCATTTTTCACAGAAATAGAACAAACAATCCTATAATTTGCATGGAACCACAGAAGACTCCGATAATTCCAAAGCAATACTGGAAAGAATAACAAAGCTAGAGGCATCATATTTCCTGATTTCAAAACTATGTTACAAAGCTATAGTAATCAAAATAGTATGATACTGGCATAAATACAGATACATGGAACACAACTGAGAGCCCAGAAATAAACCCATACTTACACTGTTAAATAATATTTGACAAAGGAGCCCTGAATACTGAGTGGAGAAAAGACAGTCTCTTCAATAAAAGGTGCTGGGAAAATTGGATATTCACATGTAAAAAAAAAATGAAACTAGACCCTTATCTTACCCACATGCAAAAATTAAGTCAAAATAGATTAAAGACTTAAGTGTAAGACCTGAAAACATAAAACTCCTAGAAGGAAACATAAAGAAAAAGCTTATTGACATGGGCCCTGACAATGATTTTCTGGTTATGAGACCTAGAGCACAAGCAGCAAAATAAAAAATAAACAAGTTGGGGGGTCAGCCTGATGGCGCAGCGGTTAAGTTCAAAAGTTCCACTTCAGTGGCCCGGGGTTCAGATCCCGGGTGTGGACCTATGCACTGCTTGTCAAGCCATACTGTGGCAGGTATCCCACATATAAAGTAGAGGAAGATGGGCACAGATGTTAGCTCAGAGCCAATCTTCCTCATCAAAAAGAGGAGGATTGGGGGCATATGTCAGCTCAGGGTTAATCCTCCTCAAAAAAAATAAATAAATAAAATAAAAAATAAACAAGTGGGACTATATCAAACTAAAACACTTCTGCACAGCAAAAGAAACTATCAACAAAATGAAAAGGGAAACTATGGAATGGGAGAAAATATTTGCAAACCACACATATGATAAGGGGTTAATATCCAAAATATATACAGAACTCATACAACTTAATAGCAAAAAAGCAAATAATCTAATTAAAAATGGAGAAAGGACCTGAATAAACATTTTTCCAAAGGAGATATTCAGATGGCCAAAAGGTATATGAAAAGTTGCTCAATTTCATTAATTATTAGGGAAATGAAAATCAAAATCACAATGAGATATCATCTCAAACCTGTTAGAGTGGCTATCATCAAAAAGACAAGTGACAAATGCTGGTGAGGATGTGGAGAAGGAACCCTTGTGTACTGTTGGTGGAAATGTACATGCGTGTAGCCACATGGAAGTTCCTCACAAAATTAAAAATAGAACTACCATATGACCAAGCAATTCCGCTTCTTGGTATATATCTGAAGGAAAAAAACCACTGTTGAAGAGATATCTGCACCCCTATGTCCACTGCAGCATTATTTACAATAGCCAAGACATAGAAATAACCAAAGTGTCTACCAATGGATGATTGGATAAAGAAAAATGTAGAGGATAAAGAAAAAAAAATATATCTATATATATATATTGTGTACATATATATATAACACACACTATTTATATATACACACACAACGGAATACTATTCAGCCGTAAAAAGAAGGAAATCCTGCCATTTGTGACAACATGGAGGGACCTTTAGGGAATTATGCTAAGTGAGAAAGACAAACACTATATGTGCTTATATATATGTAGAATCTAAAAACAGATAAATTTATAAAAAAAGATATCAGATTTGTGGTTGTCGGGTGGGGGGGAGGGATTAGGTGAAGATGGCCAAAAGGTACAAACTTCCAGTTCTAAATGAGTACTGGGGATGTAATGTGTACAACATGATGACCATGGTAAACAATATTGTGTGCTACATCTGAAAGTTGCTAAGAGAGAAGATTTTAAAAGTTCTCTTCACAAGGAAAAAAATATTTTTGTAACTATATGAGGAGATGGATGTTGCCTAAACTTATTGTGGCATGATTTTGCAATATATACACATATCAAATCTTTATGCCATACACCTTAAAATTACACAATGTTATATATGTGACTTACATCTCAATGAAACTGGAAAAAATAAAAATAAAAAACAAAATTAAAAACCAAGAAAATAAATTGGATTCTTATCTTAGACCATTCACAAAAGTTAACTGGATTAAAACTTTAAGTGTAAGATCTGAAACCATAAAACTTTCAGAAAGAAACTCCTTGACATTATTCTTGGCAACAATTTTTTGGATATGACACCAAAAATACAAGCAACAAAAGCAAAAATAAACAAGTGGGACTATATCAAACTAAAAAACTTCCTCAAAACAAAGGAAACAATCAACAAAATGAAAAGGCAACCTACAGAATGGGAGGAAATATTCAAACTATCTAACAAAAAGTTAACATCCAAAATATATGAGGAACTCATAAAACTAAAGAAAAAACAACCTAAACTATCCATTAAAAAATGGGCAGAGGAACTGAAAAGACATTTTTCCAAAGAAGACATACAAACAGGTACCTGAAAAGATGCTCAACATGGCTAATCATCAGGGAAACGCAAATCAAAAACACAATGAGATATCACCTCACATCTGTTAGAAACTGTTATCTAAAAGACAAGAGCTAAGTGCTGGTGAGGATGTGGAGAAAAGGGATCTCTTGTGCATTGTTGACAGGAGTGTAACTTGGTAAGCTACTATGGAAAACAGTATGGAGATTCCCCCCAAAATTAAAAATACAACTACCATATGATCCAGCAATTCCTCTTGTGGATATATACCCAAAGGAAATAAAAACAGGATATCAAAGAGATATCTGCACTCCTGTGTTCATTGCAGCATTATTCACAATAGCTAAGATATTGAAACAACGTAAAACATTTGTCAACGGGAGGAATGGATAAAGAAGATGTGTTATATATACAACGGAATACTAGTCAACCATGAGCAAGAGGGAAATCCTGCCGTTTGATTGAAGATAAGACCAAATCCTCACAACTAGTAGGGTGTTCTCTGGCACCCTCATACACTTTTCTCCAAGGTATGTGTCTACTAAGTCTCAGCTCCTTCTGTTGGCAAACTTGTTGATAAAGGATGTACTTGTTATTTTGATTAAATTATCAATTAAAGATTACCTAATGAAATCCTGGTGCGAAAAATAGTTATTTCTATGAAACTCTCACTGGAAGGAAGGGAAGAAGACTCTGACCCTCTCATTAAGAAGGAATCTTATAGCATGTGGCCAGTGTAACAGTGTTGAACTGTAAGAATGTCCTAGAATATACTCTTCAACTCATCACTATAATAGAGCTTAAGTTTCAACTAGAGAAATCAGAGCTCAATGTCTGCCTAAACTCCGAGTCAGGTTCAATCTCAAGCCCTGTCTCTTGTCTTTGCAGGGTCAACAGCAAAGAGCTCTATATAGAGACCAAGGGCTCCCTGGACACCTATCACAAGTCCTTCTTACTTCCCCAAGAGTATCACTCCCTCTTGATTCCTGTGGTGACTGACAATGCCCACCCCGAGGAAGATGACAAAACCAGCACAGAACCTCTAACCACTCAGCATCTTGTTCTAGGAAGATTCAGACTACGACCTTGTGGAGCAGAATCCTTAGTGTCAGTGTTTGTCCACACATTCATAAGTGCTCATGTCAGATGACCTGTGTTATAGCCTAGAGTATGGGAGAGGAAGGCCCCAAGGAAGCCTAGTTCTCATTCTGACCTCATCCAGGAAAGGGAAGGACCTGCCATTGGTGCATCAAGCCCTATGGGTGGGTGAGGGAGCAGGAAGGAGATACCTGCTCCTCAGTGGCATGGCCCTCCATAACCTCAGAGATAAGCTCCTAGCCACCTGTCTTAATGACAAAACCCAGAACCTGGGATGAGGACCAGCTTGAACACTGGGCCCATGTCAAAGGAGCCACAGTGTGTAGTGATCATCCTAACACCTGGGAAGAGAATGTCGTCAGGAATCAATAGGTCACTATATCCAAAGGCAAGGGGAGCTCTATCTTCTGAGAATTCACGCTCAGCAGTGCCATCAGGTGACTGTGCAGGAGACAAGGAGTAGGATGGGTGTGAGTCAGCACCCCCAACAATGGACCCTAGAAGCAGAGGGAGTTCTGCCATTTATCTCCTGGGGTCCATGTTATGAAGAAACAAACTGCCCTTTATGTCACTCCACTGTGGTGGGGCTCTGGAGGCCAGGGTGCTCCACATGGCAGGGGTAGACATCTCCATGCTGGGGAATCATTTACAGCATTACTAAGATCCGGAAGGTCCAATCTCTGCTACCAATAAGGGGGAGGGGGTGGACACAAGGCTGGCTATTTGAATTCCATGTACATGATGTTTTTGAGAGAGGTGTGCATATTTCTCAGGCTTGACCAATCAGAATCTTTCCTAAAATTGTTAAAATTTTGGTAGACACTCTAGAAACACACAACAGACAGACACACACACACACACAATACACAGAAACAAAGATGAGGTAAGATGTGAGGATGAGGTAAGATGTGAGGGGATGAGAAAGAGAGATGCAGAAAATAGAGAGATGTGAAAAGAAACAGAGCGAGAAAGAGATGCAGATAAATAGTGACAAGTGTGCAGATAGAGAAAAATGAGAGAGAGACAGAGGCAGAAATGCAATGAAAGAGCAAGAGACACAAGAGAGACAGAGATAGAGATGCAGACACAAAAACAGAGAGACACACCTGAAAGAAATATACAGGGACAAAGAGAGACACAGAGAAAGAGGGAAAGACGCACAGACAGAAATATAACAGAGAAAGAGAGAAAGGTGCACAGATAGAGATATAACAGAAAGAGAAGAGAGAGATAAAGACCTCATTGAATATCTGGATCTAATCACTTCTGAAATCAACTTGACCACAGGCTTCCTTGTAATATGAACAAAGTAAATTTGCATTGGGTTTCTATCATTTGGAACCAAAAATAGTACTTTTATTGCTGGTTATACGTTTTCAAAAGTAAAAATTGACGTTGATCAATGTGACTGGCCAAGATATATCTGAAATATCAGTTCGGTTCTCTGCAACACCAGGGGCCATTATATCTGTGCTCAGATAGTTTCACTATGCTTCCATTCACCGTACTCACCAAACTGGAAGAGAGGTCAGCACATGCTAAGGCCATTGCATTGAACATCAGTACTAAAGAGCCATGGAGGATGTGACGTTGAATCGATTTTCTGTCTCCTCTGCTCACTCTTACCTGTCACCCACCTCTAGTCTCCTTTCAAGGAACAAAATATGTTCCTTTCATTCTGCAGTGGTTTCCTGCCCCCACCCAGTTAAGAAAGCCGAGGTAGGGGCCAGCCTGGTGGTGTAGTGGTTAAGTTCATGTGCTCCACTTCAGCAGCCTGGAGTTCACAGGTTCAGATTCCGGGCGTGGACCTACACACTGATCATCAAGCCATTCTATGTTGGTATCCCATGTACAAAAAATAGAGGAATATTGGCACAGATGTTAGCTCAGGGACAAGCTTCCTCAAGCAAGAAGAGGAAGATTAGCAACATATATTAGTTCAGGGCAAGCCTTCCTCACCGAAAAAAAAAAAAGCTCAGGGTACAGATAACTCACAATCACGTTTAATTATGATAAAAGCTCTATAGTCAGGTAAGTTGTTTCCCGTAAGCTGTGAGACAAGTTGATTTCAGAAGTGATTAGATCCAGATATTCAATGAGGTCTTTATCTCTCTCTTCTCTTTCTGTTATATCTCTATCTGTGCACCTTTCTCTCTTTCTCTGTTATATTTCTATCTGTGCATCTTTCCCACTTTCTCTGTGTCTCTCTTTGTCCCTTTGTTTCAATGTGCTTCTCTTATACAGTCTGTGGGGGGAGAATGGAAACAGAAAAACCCCTTGGGGCCTGAGTAGACACTGCTGGCAGCAACTGCACAGGCAGAGGCTCTGGGGTCAGTGCAGGAAGCAGTGTCACAGTCAGATCCTCAAGGCTGGGGTTACAGGAGGTGACCCGGAGACTGTGTCAGAGTCACTATAGGACTCTGATCTGAAAAGGGCACAGGCTGACACAGGCAGCTGGGAATTTTAGAAAGGACAGGCAGGCATTACAGAAGAGCAGACTCCAAGTTTCACAGAAAGACATCACTAAAGGTATGGTCCAGTGCTGGGGAGCAACCTAGGGAGCTTCCTACAGAAACTAGACAAACTTCTCCCCTAACCTTGATCCCTGTGGCAGGGAACAGGCCATTAACTGAGACCATTGTGCCCAGTACACTCACCCCAGCTCTTCCCTCTTTCACCTGTCCCGACACCCCACAGTGAATCCGAGCAGAAATAGTACCTGCTGGTGGAGACCCACGAGGTCCTATGAAATGAAGTTATACAGAGAAAGGTTTCATTACACAAACATCCAGTCCCTCAAATACCCCAAAGGGAAATGAAATATACAACTTCCTTGGAAATTTATTTCCTCCTACCCATCGGGCACAAGGCCTTAACTGCCCTCAGCCAAAATCCCCCAAAATCAATGAAACTGTCACTAGAAGGAAGGGAAGCCAATGCTCTGACCCTCTTAATGGAGGAAGCTTTCAGAAAAGAGCCAGTGTGACGATGAATTGGAAGGAAGTCCTAGAACACACTCTACCAGTCACCTCTGTGGTCGGGCTACCTTTCAACCAGTAAAATGAGGTTCCAATGTTTTCCCCGCAGGTTGTTCCATCTCCTCCCACTGCCAGACCAGCCTCCTTCCTTTCCAGGTCAAGAGGAGGAGGTCTCCCTGAACAGCTAGAGGCAGAGGACCCCTGAGCAGAGGGTCTCAGTCTCAGCTCATCTTCTCTGTTTCCCCACAGTGCCTTACCCTTCTGGCTCCTGTGATGGATGATGAGACTCAGCCCAAGGAAGATCAGCCCCAGCACGAAGCTCCCGATTCCACAGAGCATCTTGCTCTGGGCAGATTCAGAGTGTGTCCCTGGGGAGCAGAGCCTGAGTGTCAGGGCCTGCCCCACCCTTCACAGGGTCCCTTTGGGAAGCCTGAAGTCCAGTCTGAGATACAGGAGGTAGAGATGCCAGGGCAACCCAGTTCTCAATTCTGACCACTCCTAGGGGAGGAAGGGACCTGCCAATAAATCCTTGGACATAGTGGGTGGATGAGAGAGTGGGAGGATCTCTGCTCCTCAGGACACCTTCATAACCTTAGACCCTAAGATCCGAGGCACCAACTATAATAAAAGTCAATCCTTCAGAGCTATCAGGGCTGGTCTCTGGGGCCATGATGTGTAGGGTGATCTCTCTATTATCAAGAAAGACAATAAGATCAGAATTCCTCTGATGCTCCTGCCATGGGACAAGAGGCACTCTAGTCTATTGTGATTTCCAGCTCTGTAGTGACATCGAGGATAAGGGATGAGATGGGAGGGGCCAATGGAAGCTCTGCCTTCTGTCTTGTGGAGCCCACATTGAAAGGAAACAAATTTTTGTTACTTACGCCACTGCACTGTGATGGGGCTCTGGGGGCTGGGGTGCTCCACGTGGCAGGTGTAGACATCTCCTCGCTGGGGGGTCATTTCCAGCATCACAAGGATCTGGTAGGTCCAGTCTCCGTTCCTAATAAGGGGGGTTGACACAATACCGGCTCTCTCCTCCTGGTCATTCCGGAACCACCGAACTTTGATCTGGCCGGGATAGAAATCTGTCACCGAGCAGACCAGCAGGTTGTGGTGGTTTAGAACCTCTGTCCTGGATGGGGAGATGGTCACTCTGGGTTCCACTGAAGGGAAGAAAAGACATAGTGAGATGTGAGACGACACGGCAAGTCTCCGCATGGGGAGAGTCATCCTTGGTACCAGAGTAGAGATCCCTGGACTCCAAGTCTTGGGTTATGATTTGAGCATGGCCACTTTATTAACTTCAATAAACGCATTAGTTAGTCTACTTTCAGGGTCTCAAGAGATAACAGTAATCATCCTATGGTAGTTATTCTGTTGATACTAATTGATAAAAATAAACCACTTTAAAATTATAAATTGTTTTGTTACAGAGGCTACTATTCAAAAAATTTATAAAAGTAAAAATAATAAACCAGGACATCCTTTCCCTCACTTCTATTGAAGTTGATCACCAGGATTAGCTCTAGTGACTCATGCAAGGACAGTGACACTGTTTTCTGTTAGTCCCAGTGCTCCTCACAGTAGAGAAAATACAGCAGCTTTGACTCTCTCCTGGCCGGGAGTCCATCAACACTAGTCATGGCCCCACAAAAGGTAACATGGACTGAGCATTAAGAATGTATAGACATTTCTACGTCCAACGAAGTAGGACAGCAGTGACCATCACATCCTTCCTACAAAGCAGTGCTTCTCAAAAAGGCTATATCCCATAATTCTCAGCCTGTAATACTAACAAACTTTGAGAGCAAGAGCACTTCTTACCAGTTGCAGATCAACAAAGCATCCCTCTCAGCTTTTAGGCTAACCTTTGCTCAAATGCCATTCTGTGATGAATTCCCACAAAAAAAATGTATATTATTAAATACATGAACTTCCATCTCTGCATCATATTTGCCACTTATATTTTATTCATTCGTTGATTCACTTATTCATTCATTCAACAAACATAAACTTGACAAGCACTGGGAATCCAAATATAAACAACTGATCATAGTCCCTGCCCTTACAGAACTTGTAATTTAGTAACAGAGACAAAAAAATGAATATTATTTCAAAAGTGTGTGATTTTTGAAGGAAAAGAAAGGGAAATTTGAAAACAAATAGCTCCTGCCTCGATTCCTGTATCTTCTCCGATTGCTGCTCATGGTTAAATACCACACACCTCTCCCTACCTATTTCACACATCTTCTCCTTTATCTGTCCAGCCATTCAGTGCATCTCCCTTATCCCCTTAGGGAGAAACTATGTTTTATTTATTTATTTATGTTTTATTTATTTGATAATATATTATGTTCTCTCATTTTCTTTTTTTTTTTTATACTTTTCTTTTAACGTTAGAGTTTAATTACTAGCTGGCTTCCCTACTCCATCCCATTGTTATTAAGAATTACTTTCTTGTTCTGAAATCAGACATTATTATCATGTATGTTCTCTGTAGAAAATATTCTGAGACTCTTGCAGAGGTGGGCCTGGGTTAATGAGAATGTAATGTAAACACGAAAGTATAACTGGGACTTGCCGAGGTCAGCGGGCAGTCTTGGCACCCCAGTTAAATGGCACTCGTGAGCCATCACCAGGAAGGAATCATGTCTTCAGCCCAAACTTTAACTCTTGTTCAGGTTCTCATTTCTGGAGTCAGACTGAAATCATGGTCAGCCATATGGATTTATAAAATCTGTTCATCTTAAACAGATTGGGAATAAAAATAGAGGGCACAAATTCAAGAAAAGAATGTTAGAATAATTTTTATGAAAAAGAACTGAAATAGCAAAAATATAAGTACTTGGTGGCACTACCATCTGGGTCAGAAGGCAAGAGAGTGCAAAATCAGCTAAAGTTACGCGAACGTGCATAGGTAACACCAGAGTCAGGCTAGGGATTAATCCGTGAATTTTCAATCCCCTGACAATATCACTTCGCCCCACCAACATTGAAAATACGCCAGAAGAGTCTCCTATTGCTGCTTCTGGTCATAATAGGCTTTAACGAGGCTTTCCTCCCATTAGACTCTATATACAGGTAATAAAGAACATAATGACTATTGTGTATTTTGGGGAGACTTCAGGACCTGGTGGATAACTGTGGACTGATCACTTAAAGTGTTTATTATGTACCACTATTAGCATATTATTAAAGTGGTGACGCTAATCCCTAACACACAAGTAGTTGTGAAATTAAACGGCAAAATATAGACCGTGTTTGGTCAGCTAATTGTCTAGAAATGGATGCTCATTAAATGAGTATGATTAACTTTCAAAATGTCTATCTCTGAAGTGAATGGTGATGCTGGGGGGAGGGGGGCTGCAGACGTCGGTCCCCGAGTTGCCCTCGGTCCCCGCCCCTCCGCCGCGGGACCCGCCCCCTCCCTGTCCCCTCCGTGGGCCCCCTACCGCCCTCCCAGCTCCGAGACTCGAGACTCCGCCGCCGCCGAGAGTGGCCCCGCAGAGGGCGGGCGGCCGGCGCTCACCTCGGCGCTGTAAGGTCGTGAGGGCCTCCACCTGGTAGTTGTGTCTGCACACCGTGTCCAGCTCGGCCCGCTTCTGCTCCAGGACGTCCTTCTGTCCGTTCCAGTCCTTGGCAATGTGCCGCCCCAGCTCGGTCACTGCCTGGAACTCCCCCACGTCGCTGTCGAAGCGCACGAACTCCTCCCGGTTGTAGATGAGTCTGGTCACGAGCCGCACCCGCTCCGTCCCGTTGGTGAAGTAGCACTGGCCCTTAAGCTGGAACACGAAATCCTCTGCAAGGGATCACAGCCCTGCCGTCAGTCCGGCCTCAGCCCCACAGCCCAACGCAGCAGCCGCTCTGCTGGCCGGCGTTCTGGGTCGCAGCCGGTTGGATCGGATAAACCTAAAACCAGGCTGTCACCTTGGGTTCCCGCCCCACCCGGCCTCGCGCCTCCGGCTTTGAACCCAGGATGCTCAGGCAACTCTTCCGCAGGCCTTCCCGCCCCGCTCTGAGGGCTTCCAGAATTGCCTTCATATGAGAGAAGGAAAGGAAAGCTCCGGGACCTGTGAACTGAGTAAAGAGGGCAATAGGGTTATTTTACACCAGTCCCTGTACTTAGAGGAATCAGGACGTTCTCTCGTGAAATCCCATTTTCCGTAGAACTCCTGGGGGCCTCAGAGACAAACAAGTGTCCGCGTAATCACAAGAGTTCAAGAGAATGACAGGAAAGGTCAAGAATGAAGCTTGTCCTAGTCCTGACAGGTAGATTCTCTTGTTCTTGGATAAAGGGCCTCCCTTCCCATGCCGGGTTTACTCTGAGTTTCTGCCACCCCCATCCCACCGCAGTGTGAGGCTCTCTGACTCCTGTGTGGTTAGAAGAGAGGATACCTCCTGTGTCCTAGAAAAGAACATTTGATTCATGGAAAGAGCGCAGGCTTTCAAATTAGATAAATTAGACTCCAGTTAAACAGTGCCAATTACCAGCTCCGGCAAGTTACTTAACAGAGTATCTATACGGTAAGTATAATTGTACAAAAGGGAGTCATAATACCTACACATGGGTGTTAGGAAGATTGAGAATTCACATGAAGATACTAATCTGTGTCTGAAATGAATGGTTTCTCAATATGTATTACTTTCCTTCTTTACATTCTACTTTCTGCTAAATTTAGTCCACCTTTAACTCAAGTCTCTGAATCCCACTCAAGTTACTATTTGACCATAAATCAGTGAAACTTGAAGACTCCCTGTCTGTGATCACCCTGTCAGCTTCACTCAAATACCCAGAGTTTGCCTCCACGAGCCCTCCACTCAGAGTCAGGAGTATAGAGTTCTTTCCTCAAACATGAGACTACGGAGACCATTGCTGCCCTACATTTTCCCAACCCAGAGTCCCAGACTCTGAAATGACAAATCCTGCTGCGTCTTCTTTGGAGAAATTCATATCTTCAAAAATAACCCCATGCTCACTTTGTCCTGGCACTGGTGGTAGATGCAGGCTTTGTCTCCTTCCCAGCTTCAGCTTGTGAGATGGGGATTGTCCTCACCTCGACATTAGGAGGAGGAAATGAGAATGTAGCATACCTCTCTTCCCCATAGAAAGACTGTATTCTGAGATCACAGAATCCCCCACACCCCAGCCCAAGGCTCATTCAGAGCCTGTTCCCCAGGGTGGTGGCTCTGGAGAGCAGCTGCCCTGCACTCACGTGGAGAGTCTCTGCCCTCAGCCACCGGGGTGCTCAGCACCACCAGCATCGCCATCATAGCTGCTGTCCAAAGGCCCCTGGGGATCTGCGGAGCCATCTTCCCAGACATAATTGGGAACAAAGGAAGAAGTAATGGTAGGCAACACAGCTCGCACCTGGTGGCTCTAATGTACCTACTTCAGAGAATAAAAAACCTGTGAAGCTTCCATGAAGGATAGAATTGGAGAGGTCCTAGGAAAGGAACCAATGAGCACTGGAGCTGAAGGACCTCAGCTGTCTCTGGGCAGACATTTTTTATGAACGTTCTCAGTCCACTGCCTGGCACTGTGTCTTCATCACATTGCACTGGATGAACATTTAAGGCGAAGATTTTCTCTCAGTTATAGATCTGAAAATTGAATGCCTTGAGGGTTTAAAGAACCGAAAGAAAAATGATTCAAGAGTTGACATCTTTGTGATATTTTGTTAAAACCTATAGTTCTTATACTTGGAAGTGTCAGTAGGGGAAAATAAGTGGGGATCATATCTCAGGGAAGGGAAAATTATTGTCACAGGGGTGTTCACTTCTATTATCTTAGACACTCGGAGGAGCCTTAAGTTATGATGGGAGGAACGGAGCTCTTAGAAGGAAATGATTTTCAGCTGCAGTTCCGCCATTAATGTGCTTTATGAGAGTCTACAAATGACTGAACCTCTTTTTGCCTGAGGCTTCTCTTTGTAAAATGTGGATCATGTTTCAAGCATTTTTACATCTAGATCTTCAAATATACAAACTTAAGAGTATTATGACTTCTTTAATATTGCAAAATGTTCTCAGCTGCCATGTGCAACTGTTAGAAATATCAGGTTAATACATGAAGCAAGAAAACAAGCAAAAAAATATACACCCAGTCCTGCTGGCAAGTAATTCCACATTATGCAAGAATCTACTGCATTCCTACTCTTTGAATGAAAGTATTTGAGAAGTTGTTGGCTTTTTTCTTATAGGCTCTTCAGCTGCTTAAATCCTCCCTGACCATGAAACGGGGTCATCTAATGTCAGCAAGGCACAATCTACAAACCTTCACAGTATTGAGACACAGTCACCTTTAGTTTCAAGGACAGAGAGCAAACAATGTGCAGAAGCATTGCCTGGACCCTAGTAGTGTTAATAAGGGAGCAGATGTTTAGAGTTACAGATTACTGTGTCAGCCCTAAGTGTCAAACCCCAAATGGCAGAAGTATCAATATATTTTTCTTAGTAAATATATTGTTTATCAGGCTCCTCTCGTTCATGACTGGGGGCAGTACTAAATGGCTTTAAAGCAGTTAGAACAGTGCCTGGCAAACATTAATAAACAAGAAAATAAGTATCGCCCTCTCTCCTTCTCTCCCTCCCTCTCTCTCTTCCCTGTATTTTATGTTTTCCTTTTAAAACAGACAACAGGATGTAAAAGCAGAATATAAGGAGTTTGCCAGGTAAAAAGAAATAGGGAAGAGGCAACAAAAGCAAGTTTCCATTAGTGGCACATGGAGGCAGTTTGTTACTCCAATATTCTGTATGAGGTGCCTAGTTCCACAGCACCTGAGACTGGGATATTTGCCACTGGGCTTCCACCAGCAGTGGTACATCAGGATCAGGATAACTCCAGAATAAAGAGAGTTTCCACCGTGGGGTGGAAGCATAAAGGAGGAACATCAATCTCAGACCTGGAATAGGGTTGGGGGCCAGGAAGAATGGTCAGAGAGGGACCTTGAAGGTGCCTCAGTTCCCTCAGCGCTACCCCAGGGTCCCTCAGAGCAGCAGAGAGGCCTGTGGCCCATGCCTTCCCTTCTGTTCTAAGGGGGAAATGTCCCTCAGTTCTGTTCTGCGGCTGTGGAGTGGAGACTGCGTCAGACCTGGGGATCTCCCAGCCTCACAGCTTCTTCACACAATCTTTTCTACTAGCAACAACAGTATCACCTAGAATCTTTTTCTAGTTGGCTAAAAATTCATCTGAAAGGCTCTGGTTTGGAGTTCTGCCAGCTGTTTCCTCTGACCCAGTCAGCCTCCCTACATTTTCTAGAGCTCTCTGCACTGCCCACATCCCTGCTGCATTACTCAGGGCAGCCACTGCAGGCCTGGTCTGAGAGGAAGGCAAATCGGACAAACGTCCTGATTCCAGGTGCCTCACCTGAGTCACCCTGTCCAGCCTCTGTGGAAACAGGGCACCTAGGGTGAGGGCAGGGTGCCCATGTGGGTAGACAAAGGGATAAAAAACCATCATTGATATGGGTCAGGGTTACAGTAGGGAGACTCTCCCCACGGAACATCCTCTGTTCCCTAAGAGTGGAAGATAAAAGTTATGGACTTCTTCCTTGTGGAAACTCAGGGAGAAAACATCTGCCCTGGCCAGCATGCTTTAGGATCTATACTTGATCACTGGTGTTAACTGTGAACGTAATAATCATCTTGTCACCAGAAGGGCCATCCAGGACCTATTCTGTGTTCACTTCAGGAATCAGGAAACATTGTATATCCTGAAGGATTCTGTGTGCTCCTTACTGCCAGTAGTAATATAGACAGAAATGCTGCCCCCAAAATATTATTTCCATTTAATAAAAATTTATCAAGCATTTATCTCAAAATTTCTCTAAGTCTTTGTGAAGCTACTTATATATGTCCCCTGTATCAATCCTTACGTAACCAGTTATATGAATTTTCCATGACACGTATAGAGTAGGTTCTTTCTCCTTGCACAAAGTTCTCTCTTTAAATCTTGTTTTAGAGAATCTTAAGAAGGAGTTCAATTAGTATCAGAGTGACAATGGATAAACCATTTCAGCTCTGAAAGACTTAGTTCTGCCTCATCTGTAGGAACAATACATACTTCAGAGGACCACTGTCATGAATGCAGATATAATTTGTAAAGGTCCTCTGCAATCTGTGGTGGGCACCATATGCATTAGGTTTTAATATAATAGTAGCGAGTTCAATTTTTAATGTCATTAGCAAAGACAGAAAAGTCTTCTTGTTATTTCTCATCTCTATGCAGATGATGGAATCATTATGATTTTGAATCCCTACCTCTTACCTCATCTTTATGGAGGGAAAGAGCAGGGAGAGCATATTAGATGTATTTGATTGTGAATCCACTGCATTTTTCCTCTCTGAAGTAACACGACTACCCCGCACAGAACTGCCATTTTACCTATAATTTCAGATCTCAGAACCTGGTCCTCCCCTCAGTGGGCTCACAAGTGTGGAAACTTGAGTGCAAAACACAGAGTCTTAATAGAAACTTACAAAAGAAGAAGAAAGTGAATGCAGCTTTGCGAGCTACATGGACTTTTCTGGTAGAGAGTCCAGGATCATATTTCACGTATCTTGATTCAATTTACAGGAAGAGGGACTCACCATTCCTCATTGTAGCTTCTGACAAATGTCTAAAAGCCTGTCCTGTGCCACATGTCCAAGTGCCCTGCCTTCCTCACCCTCATAATCAGCGGTCCCCCTGTGTCTGAGCTCTGGCCCCTCCATGTGGTTTGTTTACTGTACTTTGGTCTCCCTTCCCAAAAGCCCAACAGACCTCAGACGTTGGATACTGCCACATAACAGTATTTTTTACACACCTACAGAAATAGGGTCCTGGGTTTCAAAGATGAAAATGCTTGGATCCTGTCTTTTAGGAGTTCACACATTGGAGGGGAGACATACATGGAGGAAAAATAAAAGAAACAAAAGTCTGTACCAGCTAGTCAAATACAGGGAATGTCAAATACTGCTAACTAAAGACAAGACTCAACAGTGTTGAGGGTTCAGGGCACTCCTAAGACTATAAATTGATAGTGGTGTCCATTGGTCAGTTATTTTCTTTTCTCCTGGAATGGGTTGATGACATAGGACTAGAAGATGATTACTATTTGTGCATTAATTCATGAATAATAATTTTTCAAAGTGAGGAGGTTGGGGAGTTGATGGCATAGAGGTCATGGCAGAGTTGAAAGACAGGCCTTCCAGATGCACCTCTCAGAGGAGGTGAGGGCTGGACAGTTAAAGGGCTATGTTCATTCCAGGCAAAAGCATTTACCTGAGTGCAGACAGGGAGGATTAGCAGGACTGGGGCTGGGGTGGGAGGACGTCACTCACAGCGTGTGGCTTGGTGTGATTAGAGGGTGGGCTTTAGGTGTCCTAGTCTTTGTGAGGTTTGATGACAGCATCATTAAAAGTCACCTGGATTTTCTTCACAGTATAACAAGTAAAAATAGAGGGAATTTAAGCAGAGGAGTGCCATAACATGCTTTTTTTTTTTTTTTTCATAAACTCAGCTTAGAAGCAGAGTGGAGGGGGCTTTTCAGAGGGTCTGTAGATTACTTTGTGATCCAAAAAGAATCCCAGTTTATTCGATGAACCCAATCCACCAAAAGCCAGTTTATGGAGGAACCAATTTGCCAAAATTATTAATGTACCCCAAATTCATTTCTTTTTTTCTGTTTCTAAAGTTTGTATCAATTCACATTTGATGGTTTGGAAGTGTATTAGAGGGCTACGAGACATACACTTCTGAGTTTCTGGGACCATCTTGCTCTCTGTAACTCCACTCCATCTTTCTGCCAACAAATAGTACTCAGTTTCTTTTTCTTTTTTTCTTTCTCTCTATTTTTTTGGTGAAGAAGACTGGCCCTGAGCTAACATCTATGCCAATGTTCCTCTCTTTTCTGTGGGAGGCCTCCACAGCATGGTTTGATGAGCAGTGTGTAGGTCCTTTCCTGGGATCTGAACCTGCGAACCCCAGGCTGCTGAAGGAGAGCACGTGAACTTAACCACTACGCCACTAGGTCAATAGGCCTTAGTTTCCATGAAGCTTTATAACAAATGCGTTTATACAGGCAAAATGAAAACTGGTCAGTTATGCTTCACAGACAGTTTCAGAAGTTGTTTAAAATGCTTTTAATATAAATTGGAACAAACGTTTTAAATAGTTAAAAAATACGTTTTAGGGGCTGGCCCTGTGGCGTAGTGGTTAAGTTCAGTGTGCTCTGCCTCAGTGGCTGGTGTTAGCAGGTTCGGATCCCAGGAGTGGACTTACACCACTTGTCAGCCATGCTGTGGCAGTGATCCACATACGAAATAGAGGAAGATTAGCACAGGTGTTAGCTCAGGGCTAATCTTCCACAAGCAAAAATCCAGGAAGATTGGCAATGGATGTTAGCTCATGGTGAATCTTCCTCAGCAAAAAAAAAGAAAAAACTAAAAAATACATATATACATGTTTTGGTTGAATTTGTTAAATTTTACAAATTGATCCTTCAGAGAGATTAGCAGAAGAGCTTTTAAAATGCTAAAATTTAGAAAATAAAATGTAACTTTTAAAAGGATTTGATACTAACATAAACTGAAAAATTTCTATCTGAAATGTTGACATTTTTGTAATGTTCACTAGGCAAGTAATGAAAAAATTCAATAAAGCTATTCCACAAGCAAAGTATTGGCAAATTACCAAATTTACTAAATCCGGTCACTATATCATTCAGCAAACTGCATGGGCTAGTTGCTGAGAATTAGCCATTCATTCCTGAACTGCTGATTGATCCAAATTAGCTGACTGACCCATAAGACACACACTTGAGAGGGAACAGGAACTTCTACCCACAAGCTAGTTCTTGTTTCTGGACCAGACTTCTCAAATATAAGATCCTCCAAAGAAAACCCCAGATACCTGGGGAACCTCAGTGAAAGAGAAAGGAAGTTGGAATTTTGTATTTAGGCTCCTTCAAGCATGGGTTCCATTCTGATTAATGTGCATGCAAATTGTCAGATCCACTCTCCTTTATTCCCACCCATCCTCTCCTCTTTCCATGCTCTGCCATCTTTGATCAGTAACTAACCTCATAGGCTGTATGACACACTGTCTCTGCCAGTTTCCTTACAATTTTGATTCAGATGAGCAGTTCTATATGGAACCTGGAAAAGAAGACCAGGTAGGAGCAACCTGAGATTTACAGGTTTGAAGAATTCAACCTCTTTGGAGTGCTGAGGAACACTGCTCACTCAAAGACCAGTTTGCACATGATGACTACATGTTCCATCTCTGCCCACCACTTCATCCCTCCCTCTCCCATCAATGGACCCTTTCTTCATTGCAACTCCCCACAGGATCATGTGCTTTTCTAATCCTGAACACCCTCTCTTTTCCTATAGCTTCTGTTGCCAACCCATTTTTAGAGAAGAGAGACACTGGTCTATGGCGGTTGACATGGGCATTGTGGACAGTACCTCCTCCAAGCAAGGGGTCATGAGGGAAACTCTATAGTGGAGGTCAGGTAAGTACTTGGAGGATGTTTGAGGATAACAGACCAGGGAAAACTTTGGCAGGAAGATAGGAAATCAGGTGACACAAGCTATTTGGAAAATTTGGAGGTAAATGGGAAGAGTATGTGATCCCGGAATAGGAGCCCAGAGCTCACCAGTTCTCTGGTTCCTCCAGCTGCTGGGAATGGCCCTTAAAAACAGAAGAGGAATAAGACAAAAACCCAGACTGCCTGCTATGGACTTGCTATATGATTGAGCTTTGTCTCCTATGCATTTTTTTCTTTTTCCTTCTTCCTCTCCTTCTCCTCATCCAATCCCCTCAGTGGGGACACTCACTGGTGATTTAACCACTAAGAGCTCATCTATACATGGCACTTTTTCCTGCTCACGTCTGGCTTTTTTTTTTCCTCTCTCATTTCTGTTTCTGTTTCCCTGGTGACTCCTGGGATATTTCCAGAGACCATTCTTCCCCCAGCATCTAGATCTGTGGTCACCATGTTGCTTCATCTTCAGAAAAGCCTTAAGTATCTCTCTGTGGGATCTTTATAATATCTCTTTCTTCTATAAGTTCTTACCAGTGAAGAGAAGCCCTGATATTCAGCTATATAAAGGATATTTCAGCCTATTTAAAATCATACCCAAAGTCATGGTTTATACACAACAGCAACAACTGTAATGATATTTTGGGGAGAATGATCTTATATCCTCAAATAGGAAAACTTAAGCTATTCTGAGGGACCAGGCACTGGGGGGGGGGGGGGGTGGGGGGGGGTGTTATACTACATCCACCATTACTCTTAGCTCCTCTGAGTATCTTACTTGAAGAGGGATATGAAGCCAGGATAAGATTTTACAATTCCGGATATGTGGCCAAGCCCCTCCCACAAGAAGGATATTATCTGGCTTGGAGACAGTTCAATAAAGTCTGTCTGGATTCCTGAGTGCAGACAGGGAGGATTAACAAGAATGGGGTTGGGGTGGGGAGGGGTCACACACAGCGTGTGGCTTGGTGTGATTAGAGTGGAATTTAGGTGTCTTAGTCTTTGTGAGGTTTGATGACAGCATCATTAAAGTCGCCTGGGTTTTCTTCACAATGTGACAAGAAAAAATAGAGGGTATTCAAGCAGAGGAGTGCCATGACATGCTTTTTCATTCATAAAACCACCTTGGAAGGAGAATGGAGGGGACTTTTCAGAGGGTCTGTAGATTACTCTATGTGATCCAAAGGAATCTTGATTAATTTGATAAACTAATCCACCAAAAACCAGTTTACAGAGGAACCAATTTTCCAAAGTTATTAATATGCCCCAAACTCATTTCTCTTTTCTATTTCTAAAAATTTGTCTTGATTCATATTTGATGGTATGGAAGAGTATTAGAGGGCTGTGAATCATAGACCTCTGTGTTTCTGGGGCCCCCTTACTCTCCCAAGACCCCCATTCTCTTGCTCTCTGGAGACCCTGCCACATATAATGTGCCATGTACAGAGTCCACTCCATCTCTCTGCCAACAAACAGCCCCTAGTTTCTGTGAAGCTTCATAACAAATGCATTTGCAAACACAAAATGAAAACTGGTCAATTACACTTCACAGACAATTTCAGAAGTTGTTTAAAATGCTTTTAATATGAATTGGAATAAACATTTTAAATAATTATAACAAATATGTTTGGGTTGAATTTGTTAAATTTTACAAATTAATCCTTCAGAGATATTAGCAAAAGAGCCTTTGAAATGCTAACATTTATAAAACAAAATGTAACTTTTAAAAGGACTTGATCCTAACATAAACTGAAAAATTTCTATCTGAAATGCTGACATTTTTGTAATGTTCACTTGACATAATCAATAAATTCAATAAAACTATTTCTCAATCAAAGTTCTGGTAAATTACTAAATTTACTAAATCTGCTCACTATATCATTCAGCAAATTGATGTGTGGGCCAGTTGCTGTGAATCGGCCATTCATTCATGAATTGCTGATTGATCCAAATTAGCTGACTGACCCATAAGACACACACTTGAGAGTGAACAGGAACCTCCACCCACAAGCTGTTTTTCTCCAGTTCTTGTTTCTGGACCAGACTTCTCAAATATAAGATCCTCCAAAGAAAACCCCAGACACCTGGGGAACCTAAGAGAAAGAGAAACGAAATTGGCATTTTGTATTTAGGCTCTTTCAAGCATGAGTTCCATTCTGATTAGTGTGCATGCACATTGTCAGATCCACTCTCCTTTATTCCTACCCATCCTCTCCTCTTTCCATGCTCTGCCATCTTTGATCAGTAACTAACCACACAGGCACTATGGAACACTCTTTCTGCCAGTTGTCCCACAATATTGATTCAGATGAGCAGTTCTACTGGAAAAGAAAGGAGCAGCCTGAGATTGACAGGTATGTAGAATTCGACCTCTTTGGAGTGCTGAGAAACCCTGCTCACTCAAAGACTAGTTTGGAGATCATGGCTGCATGTTTCGACTCTGTCCACACCCTCACCCCTACCCCTCTGATCAATGGATACTTTCTTTATTGCAATTCCTCACTGGACCCTGTGCCTTTCTAATCCCAACGTCTCTTTTCCCAGAATCACTGAGGCCAAGCCATTTTCACAGAAAAGAGAGACACTGGTCTGTGGAGAGGTTGAAATAAGCACTGTGGAGACTCCTTCCTCACTAGCCAGGGATTATTCTTAGACAGTTCCTCCTCCAAGCAAGGAGTCATGAGGTAAACTCCATAGCAGATGTCAGGTAAGGACTTGGAGAATGTTGGAGGATGAAAGGACCAGGATTATGAGAGAAAGTTTAGCAGGAAATCAGGTTAAAGAAGATATTTTTGGAAAATTTGGAGGTAAATGGGGAAAGTGGGTGATCCTGGCACACAGGTCCAGAACTCACCAGTTTCATGGTTCCTCCAGCTTCAGGGAAATGGCCCGTGAAAAGAGAAAAGGGATGAGACTAAAACCCAGCCTGCCTGCTGTGGTCTTGTTGTATCACTGAGCTTTGTCTCCTGATCCATTTCTTCAGATTCCTTATTCCTGTCAGTCTCCTCATTCAAGCCCCTCCTCAGAGGGGCCACTCACTGGTGATTTAACCACAAAGAGCTCATATACACATGTCACTCTTCCCTGCTCACCTCAGGCTTTGTTTTCCTTTCATCTCTGCTTCTGTTTTCCTAGTGATAACTGAGATATTTCCAGAGATACTATTACCCCAGCTTCTAGATCTGTAGTCACCATGTTGCTTCATCTACAGAAAAACCTTAAGTATCTCTATGAGATCTTTATAATATCTCCCTCTTCTGTAAGTTTTTACCGGTAAAGAGAGCCCTAATATTCAGCCAAATTGTCATGAGCTGCATAGCGACATTTTGGTCAATGACAAACTGCATATTCCACCATGCTCCCATAAGTTTAGTACCATATAGACCAGTTCTGTATTAGGGTATACCATCTAGGTTTGGGCAAGTACACTCTATGATGTTTGCACAATGATGAAATCTCCTAATGACCCATTTCTCAGAATGCATCCCCATCATTAAGCAATGCATGGCTGTATAAAAGATCTTTCAAACTACTTAAACTCATACCCAACGTCATGGTTTACACACAACAACAACATCAGCCATAATATTTTGAGGAGAATAATACTATATCCTCAAATAGGAAAACTTAAGCTATTCCGAAGGACCAGAGACTGATTTGGGTGTTGTATTACATCCATCATTACTCTCAGCTCCTCTGATAATCTTACTTGAAGAGGGACATGAAGCCAGGATGAGATTTTATAATCCTGGATATATGACCAAGCCCCATCCATTATTATCTGGCTTGGAGATAGCTGACTAAAGTTTATCTGGATTCTCTCAGATATCGCTTCTCATCCAATATTCAGCATTTACATCGAACCCAGAATGGTGCTCTGAACCATTGAATATTGGAAAAAACTGACACAATCCATGTCCACTGCATATTCTTTCAGTGAATTAGGGTATGTTCAGAGAAAATAAGCAAAGTAAATATTTAAAGAAAACATATGCTTTATGATGTAGACAAAAAAAATCTTTGGTGTCACATGATGGTTAAATATAAGCTTCATCAACTAGTATTTTAGGGCAAATAAATGTCTCAAGCTTCAATCTCCTCATTACAATGCAGCAAAACAAAATTTGTTTCCTAGTTATTGTAATATTTACAAATAATTCTCACTATGTAAGACTATCTTGCATATAATATGTATTTGTTGTAGTGAAGATATTAGTTACTATCACAATTACCTTCTAAGAAAAGAGAATGCTGCTCATAAATGCCCCTATGTTCATCTATGTCCCATCAGGAGCATGATATGCCTTCCATGGATAATAGTATAGCACTTGTTTTTCAAACTAGTAATGAAAGATGAAATGGAAAGGGCAGACAGTGAAACGGAGACAGTAGGAGGGAGCAGGGGAGAGATAGAGAAAGCAGTGAATTGGAAAAAAGCAAGATACTCTAACAAGTGGAGTATTCAGTGAAAAACCTAAAATTATTTTAGACGAAAACATCTAATGTGAAATTTCAATTTTCTTTTTTTGATAAAGAAGATTGGCCCTGAGCTAACACCTGTTGCCAAGCTTCCTATTTTTGCTTTAGGAAAAGTGGCCCTTGAGATAATATCTGTGCCCATCTTCCTCTATTTTGTATGTGGGATGCTGTCACAGCTTGGCTTCATGAGTAGTCTAGGTCCATGGCTGGAATCCGAACCTGTGAATCCTAGGCCGCTGAAACAGAGCACACTGAACTTAACCACTGTGCCACTGGGCTGGCCCCTTCAATTTTTATTTTTTACATTTCATTGTGACATGTGAACCTTCCATATAAGCCTGAAAACTTCAGCGAAAGATGCTTCATGCAACAGACTTGTATTTCTAGTTGATCAGGGTGGAGGAGGGAAGAAATTCAAAATAAAAGGAATGTGTTCTGCAATCACATACACAAAGCAATAGGTAAATTATTCTAATATTAGATAGTATGCTTTGCATTCATGTAATAAAAACATCAAGACTGGCTCATACAGTAAGGACATTTGCTGTATTTCATAATAGAAAGTGCAGAAATAAGGCAGTCTACAGGGTCAGTTGATTTAGTCTTTATCCATGTCAACATGGATCCAATTATTCCTAACTTTCTGTTCTGTCTGCAGAATTGGCTTCATCCTGTAGTTGGTTCCTCTGGTGGTCATAAGGAGAGTACTGATTACTTTTAGTTTACCTGACCAGGTCCATTCTCCGTCCTTATTGGCCATGCTCTGTGCTCCAAAGGCTGAGCTACGGATTGCATGACTTAGTCAGACTTTCCAGCTGGTTTCTAGTTGGGTTCAGCCAGTGAATGATACCATTAGGATATTGCAAGACTGAAAAAGAGCAAGGCCATGGTGTTCCTTCTCCACTCCCTCCTTGCTTTGGTACAAGTGTTCTGGCCATGGCTGGTCCCACCACAACTATAGCTTCTGCCAGCTCCCTTTGCCTCTTCAAGGCTTCCCACTGTTTCTAGTCTCCAGGAACCTCAAAATCTCTTAATCTGCTCATACCTTAATGCTGTTTATACTTCTATAAATGCTCTCATAATTAAAGTATCTTTATTTTAAATTATCTAAGTGAAAATCTGTTTCCTACTATGATCCATATTTGTGTAAGTAGGCTTCCATCAATTTCTGTGGTAACATACTCCCTTATTTGTATAACTGTGTAGAGAGAGACTGGTTTTACTTTATGAGAAGTCTTGAGCAAAACTCTCAACACATATCATTGGCCAGAATTGTTTAAGGCTTGTCTAATCCTTAACCAGTTCACGACACAGATGAGGTCACCATGATTAACTTTGACTAATCATATGACACAGAAAGGATATTAGAGATTTTACAGCATTTCCTCCTACAATTATCAAGACACAGAACACATATGAATTTGTTAGAATTAAAAATTTTGGTCCCAACTTGGCCATGAAAGTAAAAATATCTTAGTTTTTAGAATATTCTTGAGTAAGATTATGAGATTCCATAGGGGATGCAATAGTGTTTAAAAAATCTTTTTTTAAAGTTTGAGAGGTTTGAGTCTCCAGCTGATATCTGGATAAGATTTATAGGTAGATAATAGGAAGGATGTTGCTAAATACCAGATACATAGGTGTATTTGTGTCTATTTACTTATGAACAGGTTTGTATATATTTTGAGACTTATTCATTTACTTTTCTCAATTAATACTTTTGAGATAATACTCGGTCATTGCCTTCATGTAGCTTATAATCCAGTGGAGAGAGAAAGAAGTCCAATGAAACTTAAGCATAAGAAACATATAGAAAACTAAAGCACATTATAAGCAAATTGGTGGAGGAAAAAAAACAGTGATAAGGAGAAAATATTAAAAGCAACCATAGTAAAGAAAAAATCTATCACATTTTACCAGAGGAATGAAGCAAAGGATGACTTCAGAAATCAGAATCTATACAAGCCAAAAGACAATGGAGCAATATCTTTATGTATTGAATACAAAAACTAGTCAACCTAGAATTCTATATTCAGGAAAAATATCTTTTGAAAATGATGGTAATGAGAGTTCTGACTCCAAAAAAATGGAGTGGATGTATTTTTCCATATTTCTCCTACTAAATACAATTTACAACTCTAGGATATATATTCTAGAGTTTTTAATATATATCTCAATATATTTAGTAGATGTTTAATACATATATATTTAATGTTTTTAATATATATCAAATAATATATTTTAAGTATAGGTATTTTTGCCTTCTATCTCCCAGATTAGGTTCAGGAAAGTCTGGCAAACAAGAAATGCCAATGAGATCAGATTTTTAAAGTTCTAGGGATGGCCTGATCTCTCTAGCTAAAGAACCAGAAAAAGGGCAGCCTAGATAAACAAAAAACTCCTAGAGAATAGCTGTTCTACTTCAGCCAATGCCACAGAAAAAATACTGAGGCCTCATCCACCTTATCCAGGAAAATCTGAGTGGGGAGCATAAATTTCCACCCTTGCCATGCTGTAATGAAACACCCCATCTCTGACTGTAGTGGTGTCAGAGACGGCTGAGTGGGAAGCCAGGACTTTCATCCCTGTCAGTTGGTGATCAGATACTCCCTCAAGCCACAGTGTCAGTGGAGACCACATGGAAAGCCTTGACTTCCATCATCATCTGGTGGTAACTATGCACTCCTCCTCCTCTCCCTGATAGGTTGATATCAGTGGAGGGCCAGTAAGGAGCCTGAACTCTTACCCCCATTAAGCAGTTGACAGGGAGTTGGTACATACTGTGTGTTAACAGGGGAAAAGAGGGAAACTTAGACATCCACCACCACCTGGCAGTAATGAGAAAACATCTTCTGTCCCCTACAAGAATGGAGTTAGAAGAGGCCTGTTAAAAAAGAAGATTTAAATGGTACCCAGAGTTTTATAACATAATCAATAAAACATAACTCATCATACCAAGAACCCAGAAAATGTCAGTTTAAATGCAAAAAGACAATGAACAGATGTTAACTGAGCTGACACAGGTGTTAGAATTATCTGAAAATGATTTTAAATCAGCCCTCATAAAATTGCTTCAATAAGCAGTTTCAAACACCCTTGAAACGAAAAAAAAAATAGAAAATTTCAGCTAAGAAATAGAAATTACAAAGAATCAAATGGAAACTTTAGAACTCAATAATAAAATAATCAAAATTTTTTCAAAAAGTGGATAGATACACCAGCAGAATGGAGAAGACAAAGTAAAGAGTCAATGAATGACTTCTGGTTTCCAATCCAGCATGAAAGAAGCTGTAAGTTGCCACTTCATCCTAAAAACAGGTAAAAAGCTGAACAAACTGAAAAATCAACAACTCTTCTAGATTCTTAAGAGGAGAGAGGTCACAGGGCAATCCACAGCCCCCAAAATTGGAGAGACCAGGGGTCAGCCAAGTGGCATAGCAGTTAAGTTTTCATACTCCACTTCAGTAGCCTGGGGTTCACAGGTTTGGATCCCAGGCATGAACCTAACACCATTCATCAAGCCATGGTGTGACAGGCATCCCATGCAAAATACAGGAATATTGGCACAGATGTTAGCTCAGGGCCAATCTTCCTCACACACACACACACACACAAAAATAAATAAATAAATAAATAAATAAGAGAGACCAATAGGCAAATACAGGGAATTACAACTTACCAGAGCAGAGACTCATGAGCACAGAGCACAAACCCCCATGGGAGCCAGTGCTGAGGTAAGGAAACCTGAACTATAATTGACAAATGGCTGCAACTCCTCCTGGATAAGTATGAGAGTTTAAAACTCAAGGGGGACTCAATCATTTGGGTCCCCATACTTTTGTGAGCTTCACCTCCAGGAGCCTGACCTGATTCTCACAGTGGATAATGGAGAAAAATCCCCTCATGCTTCCAAAACGAGGAGGGGAAAAAGAACCATTTTGAAACACACAAGAGCATTCTTTTCTTCTTAACAAGACCTGCCCACTGGAGAAGGCATTTAACTAGAGCCTAATCTTCTGGGGTTTTATCAGAAGCTAATTAAACAGGGGAAAGGACATACCCAACTCCAGCTCACTCTAGCCGTCCTGTTCCAACTAAGGAAGGAAAAAACAGAGAAGCATATGTGAAGGTTGTTAAAGGACTAAGACCTAACCATAGGAGTGTAGAATGCTTCCCCCCTACACACACACACACACACACACACACACACACACACACCTTACCACCACATTACTAAAGATCTATGTACAGCAATTCCTCTTACCCAGAACAGTATGTCCAGCTACCAAGAAAAAATTATAATATGCTAAAAGCAAAAAGACAGAGTTTTAAGAGGCAGAACAAGTATAACAACCAGACTCAAATGTGACAGGGAGGTTGGAATTATAAGACCAGGAATTTAAAACAACTATGATTAAGATATTAAAGGATCTAACGGATAAAGTAGACAGTATGCAAGAACAGATGGACCATGTAACCAGAGAGATGGAAATTCTAATAAATAACCAAAAAGAAACACTAGAGATCAAAAACATTGTAACAGAAATGAAGATTGCCTTTGATGGGCTTATTAGTAGACTGGATAAAAAAATCAATGAACTAGAAAGAGAACAGTAGAAAATACCCAACCTGGACAGCAGGGAAAAAGAGTACTGGAAAAAAAATTAAATAAATCTCAGGGACCTGTGGGATTATAACAAAAAATGTAATATTCATGTCATTGAAGTTCTGGAAAGAGAGGAAAAAGACGATGTGGCTTAAAAAGTATGCAAAGAAATGATTACTGAAAATGCCCCAATTTAGCAAAAGACATAAACTTACAGGTCCCCTAAGCTGAGCAAACCCCAAACAGGTTAACTACAAAGAAATTCATGTCAAGTCATATCATAGTCAAAGTTCTGAAAGCTAAAGATGAAGAAAACATATTGAAAGCAACAAGACCAAAAAAATCACTTTACATATCTGGGAAAAACAATTCAAACAACAGTCAGTTTCTAATTAGAAACCATCAAAGCCAGAATGTAGTGGCACAACATTTTTCAAGTAATTAAAGGAAAGAATTGTCAATGCAGAAATATATATTGAGTGAAAATATCCTTCAGGAATGAGGAGAAAATCAAGACATTCTCAGTTGAAGGAAAACGAAGAGAATGTGTCCCCACCAGATTGAACACAAAGAATGACAAAAGGAAGTTATCTAAACCTATATAACATGATTAAAAAGGAATCATGGGATATTCAAAGGAAGAAAGAAAAATGCAAAGAGTAAAAAAAATAGATAAGTATAATAAGCTTTCTTTCTCCTGTTGAGTTTTCTAAATTATGTTTAATAGTTCAAGCAAAACTGTCCGATATAGTTCTTAGTGTATGTGGAGGAAATATTTAAGACAATTCTATTGTAAATAGGAAAAAGTAGAGAGATGTAAAGGGAAGTAAGGTTTTGCATGTCACTCAAACCAGCAAAATGTGGACATCAGTAAATTGCAATGTTAAGTACATGAATGCAATGCCTAGAGCAACCACTTAAAAAATGTATACACAGACATATAGCCAAAACACTATAGATGAATCAAAATGGAATTCTAAAAAATGTTCAAGTAATCCACAAGCTGTTGGGAAAAATAAAACAGAGGAACCAAAATAATAAGAGAGACAGAGAGAGAAAGAAACAATATAAAATAAAATATAAACTGCAGATATAAGCTCTAACATATCAACAATTACATTAACTGCAAATGGTCTAAATACACCAATTAAAAAACAGAGAAATTAGCAGAATAACAAAGGGATGACCCACTTATACGATATCTAAAAGAAACTCACTTCAAATATAATGATAAAGGTAGGTTGAAAGTAAAACGATGGAACAAAATATACCATGCAAAATTTAATCAAAAGAAAGCAGGAGTGGCTATATAAACTAGACATCAAAGTAAAGAAAATTACCAAAAACGGAGATAGATATTTCATAATGATAAAAGGGTAAATCCACCAAGACGACATGGCGCATCTAAACATACACATCCCCCAGACAATAGAGCTGCAAAATATGTGAAATAAAACTGATTGAAGTGACAGGAGAAATGGATAAATCCACAGCTCTAGCTGGAGACTTCAAGACTGTCTCTAAATAGCTGACATATAACCATGAGATGGAAAATCAGAAAATATGAAAGAACTTTAGCCCCCAACTAACAGGATCTAATCAACACAGAACACTCCACCCAAGAACAGCAGCAGACACAGTCTTCAAGTGATCAAGGAACAAAGCCAAGACAGACCCCATCCTGGGCTATGAAGCAGACCTGAAAACATTTCAGATAATTGAAATCATACAGAGTGTGTTCTTTGACCAAAATGAAATCAAACCAGAAATCAATAACAGAAAAATAACAGTAAACTCTCTAAACACTTAGAAACTAAACAACACATCTCTACATAATCCCTGAATCAAAAAGGAAATCTCAAGAGAAATCAAAAAACAGATTGATCTGACTGCAAAGGAAAACACAATATATCACAGTTTGTGGAATGCAGCCACAGCAGGGAAGTTTGTAGCACTAAATACTTGTTAGACCAAAAAAAAAAGTATCAAATCTTTAATCTAAATGCCTTTCTCAGGAAATAGACAATCATGTCTAGATAAAAGAGCAAAATAAATCCAAAGCAAGCACAGTAAAGGAAATAATAAAGCTAATAGCAGAAATCAATGAAATTGGAAATAAAAAGTAAAGAAAATCAACAAAACAAAAACTGCTTCCTTGGAAATATTCATAAGATTGACAAACCTTTAACAAAACTGGCAAAGAAAAAAAGTAAAGACAGAAATTATATTTATTGGGAATGAAAGAAGTTATATCACTATAGACCCTGCTGACATCAAAAGGATAATGAGGGAATACTGTGATTAATTCAAAACATAAATTTGACACCTTAGACAAAATGGAACAATTCCTCAAAAAGTATAAACCACCACAACTCACCCAATATAAAATAGATAATTTGAGTAATCCTGTAATCATTAACAAAATTAAAATAATAATTTAAGAAGAAATCTCCACGTCCAGATGGTTCAACTAAAGAATTCTACCCAACATTTAAAGAAGAATTAACACCAATTTTACATAATCTCTCCACAAAATAAAAGAGGAAGAAACACTTCCTAATTCATGTTATGAGGCCTGTATTACCAAAACCAAACAAAGAAAGCACAAAAAAAAGAAAACTATAGACCAGTATCTCTCGGAAATATAAACATAAAAATCCTTAACAAAATATTAGTAAATAGAATTTAGCAGTATAGAGTAAAAAGAATTATACTCCATGACTAAGTGAGATTTATTCCAGGATGTTTCAATATTCACCTAACAATAATTATAATCTACCATACGACAGGCTAGAAAACAAAAAAATCAAATGATTATATCAGTTGACACAGAAAAAGCATTTCACAAAATCAAACACACATTCATAATAAATACTCTCAGAAAACAAGAATACAGGGAACTCCTTAACCTGGTAAAGAACATCTACAAAAAATCCTACAGAGCCAGCCCTGATGGCCTAGCACTTAAAGTTCGGCACGCTCAGCTTCAGCAGCCTGGATTTGGTTCCTGTGCTGGGAACCACACCAGTAACTGTTGGTAGCCATGCTGTGGTGGTGGCTCACATAGAAGAACCAGAAGATCTTGCAACTATACACAACTGTACTGGAGCTTTGCTGGCGGGGAGGAAGAAAAAAGGAAGAAGATTGGCAACAGATGTTAGCTTAGGGCGAATCTTCCCCTGCAAAATCAAAAACAAAAATCTATAGCTAATATCAAACGATGAAAAAGTAAATGTTCTTTCCCTAAGATATGGAACAAAGCAAGGATGTCTTCTTTCACCACTACTACTCAACATAGTACTGGAAGGTCTAGCCAGCTCAATAAGGCAAGAAAAGGAAATAATAGACCTAAAGATCGGAAAGGAAGAAATGAAACTGTCACTACAGATGACATAATTGTCTATGAGGAAATTCCCAAGGAATCCTAAAAAAAAACCCTTGAGAATCAGTGAATTTAGCAATATTGCAGGTTACAAGATCAACTTTAAAATCTATTTTATTTCTATTTAAGAGCAATAGAGATATGAAAGCTGAAATTAAAAATACAATATCATTTATAGTCATTAAAAAAATGAAATACAGGTACATCTAACAAAACTTGTGTAATTTAATTTCCTCTCAATATATTTATACTTCCTTTGAATTAGTGGTTCCCAGGGGTAAGGAATGTTGGGAGAAAGATGGGTGTGTCTATAAAGGAGTAGCATGAGGGAGATCTTTGTGGTGATGGAATAGTTCTGTATCTTGATTGCAGTGGCAGCTACACAGATCTACACATGTGAT
The DNA here is from genome assembly GCF_037783145.1 of Equus przewalskii. Taxonomy (NCBI): domain Eukaryota; kingdom Metazoa; phylum Chordata; class Mammalia; order Perissodactyla; family Equidae; genus Equus; species Equus przewalskii. Next base: position 33,449,883 of record NC_091849.1, read on the forward strand.
AAAATGACACATACACACACGCATTGTACCGGTGTCAATTTCTTGGTTTGGTATTGTACCATAATTATGTAAGATACAATTGCAGAAAACTGGGTGAAGACTATACAAGACCGCTCTGTACTACCTTTGCAACTCCCTGTGAATCTATAATCATTTCAAAATACAAAGTTTTTTTTAAAACCAATCACAATGATAAGTTTATTTCTTAAAAAATTTCAATTCTTTATATACCTACTAGAAATTATCTGAAGTGAGTCAAAAAGAGAGAAAAACAAAAGAGTGGGGAAAAAACAGAAAACAGTAACAAGGAGCAGCAGTGCCATATTGAATGGATTAACATATGTTTGCCGGAAAAAGTCTTATATTGCCTTCACTTTAAAAGTTTTTTTTTTTCACTCCCTTTTCTCTTTGTGATTCATCTGGGTAATTTCTGTTAAACTATTTCAAATTCATTGATTCTCTCCTTGGCTGTGTCAAGCTTGCCAATGGCCTCGTTGAATTCTTCACTTTCTTTTGTTTTTTGCTGAGAAAGATCCACCCTGAGCTAACATCTGTTGCCAATCTTCCTCTTGTTTTCCTTTTATGTGAGCTGCCACCACAGCATGGCCACTGACAAGTGGTGTAGGTCTGCACCTGGGAACCAAACCTGGGCCCCCAAAGTGGAGCATACAGAACTTAGCCACTAGGCCACCAGGGCTGGCCCAGAATTCTTCACTTTTGTTAATGTGTTTTTTATTTCTAGTATTTCCATTTCATTTTTTCTTACAGTTTCCATTTCTCTGCTGAAATTACCTATCTTATTTTCAAGAGGTCTACCTTTTTCATTGGAAACTTTAACACATTACTCATAGTTAAGATTATAAAAAATTTTTCCAATATTTATATCATTTCTGAGTCTAGTTCTGATGATTTCTTTGTCCCTTCTTACTGTATTTTGTTTCTTGACTTTTGGCATGCCTCATAATTTTTGCTGAAAATCCAGACATGTTGTATAAGACAAAAGGTACCGGGGTAAGCTTTTTATGCTTGGAGATGAGCATGCTTTTCCTTGTGCCAGGCCTTTACCGTGGGGATTTTCATTAATCTAGCCATTAATTGAACTGAGTTTGAAGCTTGTTGTTACTATGGTTACCCTCACTGCATCAGTAGCTTCAAATTCCTCTGGTTTTTTTTGTTTTGTTTTTTTTTTTTTGAGGAAGATTAGCCCTGAGCTAACGTCTGCTGCCAATCCTCCTCTTTTTGCTGAGGAAGACTGGCCCTGAGCTAACATCCATGCCCATCTTCCTCTACTTTACACGTGGGACGCCTACCACAGCATGGCTTGCCAAGCGATGTCATGTCCACACCCACATCCAAACCAGTGTTCCCTGGGCTGCCAAAGCAGAACATGCACACTTAACCACTGTGCCACTGAGCCAGCCCCTCAAATTCCTCGGTGATACCTTGTGTTTGTCTCCCCACCTAGCTTTGTGTCTTGCCTTTGTGCCACTTCCCAGAGAGGGTCTGTTGCTTGAAGCTATCCCAGTTATGCCCCACCTTTATTCATTATTTTTACTCACCTGCTGTTAGTATGGTGGTGGGATGTGAGTTGGGTAGTTCTCTGATGTCATGATTATGCTTCAGGTTAAGGAAGGCAGTGTGGCCTTGGGTCTCCTTATGGTGGCCTTCACAAATGTTTATGCTTCTCCCTATGGATAGCACGTCTTCCCTCACTCCACTCCCCAGATGCAGTTCATTTCCATCAGTATCCTCAGGCTATGATTTTGATGCCCTTCACTTTGCAGATTAAAGTTTTGTTACTTAGGGGAGATAGGGGAAATGGATCTATCCAGAGAATTTTTATTTCAGATATTGTATTTTTATTTCTAGATGTGTCTTTTAATATTTTTATATTTCCATTTCTCTACTCATCATGCTTTTTTTTCTATAATTCCTTGAGCATACTTATCACAGTTGTTTTAACATCCTTTGCTAATTCCATCTTCTTTGCCATTTCTGTTTCTTTTCCCACTGACTTCTTTCTCTCCTCATTATAGTTCATTATTATTCTCTTTCTTGGTGTATCTGGTAATTTTCATCAGATACTGAACATTGTGGATTTTATTTTCTTAAGTTCTTGAACTTCTTTAACGGATTTTGTTATTTATTATGATAAGCAGTTAATTTGCTTACAGAACAGCTTAATCCTTTTGAGGTTTCTTTCTAAGCTTCATTATGGGTTACAGTAGTACTAATCTAGGACTGCTTTTGCTCCACTATTAAAGAATGATCTTCCTAGTGGACCCTGAATGCCTGATATTCAAAGGGTCTTTACACTCTGGTTGATTAAAATGTGAATTCCGCTGCTGTATATCTTCTAGGAACACGTCAGATTCCAGCTACTGGATCACTCTTTTCTAGGCGTTGTAGTTTCACTCTATGCATTTCAGCTTCATGTTAAGCAATAGACTCAAAGGGACATTAAGTAGATTTCTGGAGCTCTTTCTTCAACTTTCCTTCTTCTCTGAAACTCTGCCTTTAGATTCCATCCTCCTCAGTCTTCCCAAACTCAAATCACTTTCTCTTCAGCTCAGCAAGTCCACCTTGTTCTGCTTGTGACTGCCTCCTGTCCATCATGTTTTGAAGAGGTTTTTCAGGCAAAAATTCAGCAAGTCATAGGTTTCCTCTTGCTTATGTCCCTGTCTCAAGAGACACCGTACTTTAGGACCTCTCATCCAATGTCTGAAAACAGCCACCTTATATATTTTTTCTATTTATTCTAGTTATTTCCATTAGTATGCTATGTCTGATACCAATTACTCTATCACAGCCTAAAGTGAAAGTCACAGCTTAAACTCTTTTGAGCAATTCTAGCACACCACATGTTCCAAAATATGACACAGTAAAACTTCTGTAACAGTAACTTTGCATGAAGTTACGTTTTCTAAAGACAAGACCAAGTGTGCATTTTCTTCCTTTCAGGAACTTAGCACACTAACTATGTGACTTTTTGCTGGATGTTATAGGATTCATAGAGTCATAGTTTGAGCATGCACAACCACAATCCATTGTGCCATTAGAGTGGTACATTTGGAACAAGACTTGAACAAATTGAAAATACATTAGTAAATTATAAAATAATTTAATAGTAAGTCTAAACTCCCATGCCTTACCTACTTCTACTGCACCATTGCCTTTCCCTAAACCTATGTCTATATCATCGTGAGAGTTTTGTTTAACTAGCTAATGAGGGAAAAAAGAATTCTACCTCAGTTCCCAAAAGTGTTGGATTACATAGTGACATGGTTTGGAAGTGGACTGCTGCTATATTACAGGCTCACTTGGTGATGGCTCTCCAAGATCTAATTATCCCCTTTGAATGTAGAAACAGGTAGCCTGAGATGTAGACATTTACTCTTAGACAGTGGTGAATTGTTCCTCTGAGTGATCAAGCTCCTAAAAAGAACAAACCCGGTAGAGCTGGAACAGGAGGAATGTGAAAGAGGTATATAGGTGGACCTCCAGAAATTGATTCAAAGTGTATAGATCTTTGTGTTTCACTTTAATCCTCACCATAAAGCATCTACATCAGAGGTGGGTCTCAAAAGTTACAAGGACAACTCATCCTATGGCTATCCTCCTGCTTCTCTCCTTGGCCACTGCAGTGAATGTGCAATGAGCCCATGAGCAGCATGCCCATCATAGGAGGGAGGAAAGATATACATGGGCTCAACAACAGGGACTTGCACTCAACAAAAATGGTCTAGTTAGTGAATATCTGAGCCCCAACAAACCAAAAGTAGAGAACAACATTGAGCTCTTAAAATGGTACCATTCCTTGGGGACACCATCCAAGGCAATTGGCAGCAGGCTGACTACATCAAAAGCTTTCCCCTTGGAGGGGAAGTGCTTTATCCTTCCTGGAATTGTAATATATGTATTTTGAATATGGGGTTTGCCATTTTTGCCCATGGTGCCTTTAGAGCCTTCACCATCCAAGGACTCATGGAATGCTATATTCATTGGTGTAATATCTTGCATAATATTGCCTCAGACCACGGAACCCACTTAATAAGAAAGATGTGTCAACAGGCTCATCTGACCCCATTACCAAGATGTATCCAGTCCAACAGAATGACTGAATGGTGTTGGCTAGAGGATACTGCCCTCTAAGATGTGGTATAAGCCTTGAACCAATGATGTAAACCAAAATGGAGTGGCCCCTCTCACTATTAAACCTACTTGTGGAATTTATGCTAACTGTATTTACAAACTTTTGCTCTCCCAATTTAGATATTCTGGTTACTGGAAGAGAATTGCTCCTGCAAATGACACAGAAAGATTTCAATTAATTAGCTGTGACTGCCATCTAATGTCAGTAGAGCATCTGGCAAACAAGGGAAGTTATGTACTGAATGCAGGAATTGATCTTAATTACCATGGGAAACTAGGGTTTCACATACACAATAAGGGCAGGGAAGAATATGTTTGGAACCCATGGAATTTACTCGACAGTCTTTTAGTACTTTTATGCATGCTAATGGCTGTCAGTAGACACTAAAACAATCAGAATCCAACAAAAGAAGGGTAAATAAGACATAGAAGGTTCTGGGATAGTAGTCTCTGTAACCAAACCATAAAAACAATCTAGACTAAATTCAAAGAGTGAGGGGAATCAAAAATGGCCTGTGAGGGAGAGACATGATGAATATTACTTACACTCAGAGGGCTAACTAGAGCAGTGGACACTGTAATAAATTTCACTAACCTCCTTGCCTTAGTCTTCTAGATCACAATTGGCCCCCTTCTTGACCTCTCATTTTGAGGAAGTATTGAAGTGGTTTAATTTTCCCAGGAAAAAAAAGGGGGAGGCAACATATTAATGTTTGGGAGTCAGGATCCCTGAATTACCTTCTGGAGGAGAGTTACTCATTAATCATCCACACTTGCCTGTTGTTACCTTAGTGGATTTAAGCTTCTAGTGAATTCGAGCTGTCATACACTTTTGGGTCTATTCATTACAGCAGTTTGGCATACCCTAATTAACATAAGAAGAATAAAAAAGTTTGGGGATATATCATTTTCACCTATAAAACGGGCATAGCTCAAGAAGTGTCATAATGTGCTCTCATACATTGATGGTGAGTTGTATATTGGTAAAAGTTTTATGGAGGGAAATTTGGCACTATCAATCAAATTTAGAAATGGACAGTCTTTGACCTAACAAATCCACCTCTAACAATTTATCCTTCATATATCTTGAAAATGTGTAGAGTAATATATGTATATGGTTATTTGTTGCACCATTATTTATAAGAGCAAAGGTAGAAAACGACCTGAATGTCTATCACTATCAGACTACTAAGTGGCTATTTTCAAAATGAGGCAGATATTTATGTTCAGATATGAAAACTTATAAGATGTATAGTTAGGAAAAAGCAAAGTGTATAGCACACTGTGATTTGTGTTCATAAGAGAGAGCTATTCAGATGATAGATGGAGATAGATTGGTTTTGCTTGTATATTTATAGAATATTTCCAGATGGATACCCAAAAAGTACTAAAGGTAGTTACTTCTTCAAAGGTACACATGGTAGCTGTAAGTTTGGGTTGAGAGAGAGAGAGACTTTCTACTGTAATGCACCTTTTGAATTTTTTGTCATGAAAATATATTAAATATTCAAAACAAATTGAATTAAAATAATAAATCAAAAAAGTGTGGAGAAAAATAAATGAGAATATAACCATTTTAATGATTTCTTGAGGACCTGGACTCACATAAAATGATCCTTGTTTTCCTATTTTAGAATTTCCAGAGATGTAAGACAGGCTCTCGCGAAAACATTCAAGCTGATGATGATGCCAAATCAGCGGCTAGAATATGCATCTGGAATTCAGACCATATCAATCCTCCTTGCCCACCCCTCACCCTATCCTTCAAGTAGGGCCTTTTCTCACCGGCCTCTCTTCCTCTTATGTGCTAAATCAGAATATTGGGCTTGCCTTTCATTGACATATCGCCCCTATGTCTATATTAATCAAATGAATTTTGATTATTTTGAAAGCACTTTATAGAAAGACTACTTTGTTGAAGGTTATGTTAGAATCTAAATACTCTGTCCTATGCTCTTGTACTGATATGACTTCAAAATTCTGTATACTTATATTCTTCACATTTTGGGGAAATTATTATATTGTAGATCAAACTAAAATACTTTGGGAATCAAAACTGACTACAAGAAGTTCAGAAGAAAGGCTTAGTTGGAAGTGAATACATAAAACTTGCAGCCCGGACACTCAGGACAAGAGGAGCCATGACTACATGACCACAGAGGACGTTTTCTATCACACGCCTGGCTCTTGGAGGAGGGGAGGGTTGCCTTGGCTGAAGGAAGTAACCACTGGACTAACTCTAGACCAGGGAGTGACCAAATATGGGATTCTGCTTAAAAACAAAAAAAGGATCCTGGAAGTTGTGTTTAAGTTAAACCATTAAATACCTTCCTCTCTCCTCAATGAGCAGATGTGAGGCAGCATCACCTGTCTCTGGCAGACTAAGCCACTAAGTCAGTTCCAGAAAACAATTCAGTTATAAAAGCAATAAATATACAAAATGTCAAAACAATAAACCCTACCAGCTATGTGTGCAATCCACAGAAAAGAACAAAACTTTACCTAAGGACAGACAGATGTTTAATAAACAAAGACAGATATCATGTTCTTGACAGGACAGTTTGTGTCAATTTCCCTAACAAAATACATAGATTTGGTGATGCTTTTATTTAAATATTGATACAATAATTTTATTAATAAAATGTTTCTATTTTTTTCAAAAATAATAAATGTAAAAAATAATTATTAATAAGAAAAATGGAGTTGCTCTAACAGATGTTTACAAATTATTATGAAGCTAAACATGTTCATACTGCTACAAAAAGAACCAACTCTGGAGTAAAATTGACTGCACAGAAACAGAGCCTAATTTTTGTTAAGATTAATGAGACTGAGAAATTTATTTACTATATTTTTAGGAATCTACTATCCCTTTGAGACAATTTTGGGATGGAAGATAGAAACACATTTCTAAGACGCTTTTGTGTTGTAAGTTATGTTCTTCACTTCTCCATGGCACAGCAGGGCCCACTCCACTCTTCGGGAGTCAGTCTTGGTTTGTGGGGTGAAGGGCAGTAGCTAATGGAGATTGGAAGTCAGTGGGATGTGAGGGGTCAGGAGACAAGTCTTTTGAGGTATGCTTGATCATCATGGCACCTATAGGTGAAAGGGAGGAAAAAGCAGCACAGTGATGAGGAAACTGGTGAGTGAAAGAATTATAGTGTGAGATTTTTAGGGGAAGAAGATATTTTAGAAGAATTTTAAATCATTTTTCTTGGTGTTAGAAATATAATCCAAATTTTATATTTCTCAAGACAGTGTAATAAAGGTTCAAATTGTTTTTAATTACGTAGTAAGCAATTTAACTCTTACTTCTTTAAAAGAACGCCACACTGGGAGTACTTTCAAGGACAGAGAAAGTTATCCTGCCTTCATGTGGGATAAATTAAGAATGTAGTATATAATAAAAGTAAATTTTTTATTTAGTAGAATGAGGGAAACTTACTAAAACTGGTAGTGGGTCAATCGATTGGTTAATCACTTGGAAAGTAAAAAGAGCCCATACATTAACACTCACATGGATGGTATTAAGATTGATTAAAATTTCAAACGTAAAATAAGAAACTCAAAATACAGAAAAAAATAAGTGAATATTTATTTCATTAAAAGGTGGCGGGATGATTTAAAATAACAAAACAGAGGAAGAAACTGTAGAGAAAAAACATTGTTATGCCATATTAAAAAAAACTTTGTATTTAAAAATCATCATACACACAGCCACAAGTTATATGAAAAATCAAGAACTAATATGTGAATGGTATATTGATTACTAAGCATTCCAGTTATGTAAAAAAAAATGCTTAAGATGTAGAGTGTAAAACTTAAGTGAGAAAAAGATATTGTACCAGTTTTCTACCACTGCCATAACATGTTAGTACAAACTTAGCAACTTAAAAGCCATTTATTATCTCAATTTTCTATGTCAGAAGTGTAGGTGGGCTCATACTAGGCTCTCTCCTTAAGGTCTCACAAGACTGAAGTCACAAGCTGGGTTTGCAGTTCTCATCTGAGGATTGGGATCCTCTTCCAAGCTTGCTGGCTATAGGCAGAATTCATTTCCTTGTATGAATTGAGTCCTGTCTTCAGGCCAGCTGTCAGCCAGGAGTCACTCTCAGCTCCTAGAGGCCCCTCTCGGATCCCTGCCATGTGGCCCTCTCCACATTCAAAGTCAGTAACAGAGCATTTCCCTCACAGTGAAGCTCCCTCTTCAGGATGAGTTCAGTCTCTTAAGGGCTCAGTTTTCAGACCATGCTCACTCAGAACAATCTTCGTTTCTTAATGTCAGCAGTCATTTTGTACTAGAGTTCAACCATTCCCTTATACTCCTTAGAAAATGAATAGGCTCCCAGACAACTAGGAGGCATATGGGCACATTTCCCCTACCTCCAGCCCTATTTCTAGTATACCATGGATCTTTTGGTTGACCAGAAGCCATGAGAATCAGCTACTCACCAATGGGTCTGGAGTCATCATTCATTTTCATTGATTAAAGACAGGAGCAGGGACACAGCTGGGCTATAAATGATGTTCGTTTGACTCTGATGTTCATTTTATCCCTTCACATGCCACCTATCTCCTGAATTTTCCATTGGGGAAACATATTAAGCCACTGACATTTATGTTCACTTCTTTCTTGCAATACCTGTTTGTTCTGGGGCACCCCTGGTTTAGGACCAACGACCTGATTGTGACTTGGAGTTCTGAAGTGATGTCTGTGCCCTCATCCTACTGATCCCATCACCTTCCCATTTGAGATTAGGGTAATCTTGTAGAATCAAGGGTAGGACACCCTGGAAGATACACACAACGTGCAAAGAGGCATCTTACAGATGCTTCGCTTACCCCAAACTCTGACATTTAAAGCTAACATTCAATCTAAGATTCAAATAAAGACATTGACAACAAAGAGACTTTACAGAGCTGTTTTCAAGGATATATTGGTTTCCTCTCCAGCCATGAGGAGTAGAGGTAAGGCAGCATCACTTGTCTCTAGTAGACTAAGTCACTGAAAAAGCCAACAAGAAGCATAAAGCTTTAATTACGGGGAAATACAGCATAAAATAAACATATCAAGAAATGTGTAGAGTCACTAGGAATTACAAACATCTGTGAAGTCATGTAGTAAAAGAGTTAATGGAAAGAGTCACATATTCTAAGATTTAAAGCAACAATCAAAGTCCACTGGACGTTAAAGAGTTGACCATGTGAATCTAAAAGACCATCAGCAAGGATAGATGGGCAAGAAATGACCACAACACTTACCTTTTCTGTCACGACACTTATCTATTCATTTTATAATTAACTTTCTAATATACTTTACTTTTTATTTTTTCTGTGATTATTCCTTTTATCATAGAATGTTTTCTTGCTATGTGGAGGCAATTGTTACACAAATACTTCAGAAGTTTCTAAATATATAGTTTGGGAATATAACAGAGCTATTTTCTAGCAACATAATCAGGGCAACAATGGAAAGAGGGTCATTGAAATACAATGGAATGTCCTAGTCCACACTCCTGACCCCTTTGATACACACAGACTCTCAGCAGCCACAACATTGATTGATAACAAAGAGCTCTTCTACAGATAGGAGGCAGCATCACCTGCCTCTGAAAGATTAAACCACTAAGAAGGCATATGAGAAAAATATATTTGCAGAAAATTTTCTATTCATAATAGAAAAAAGGTAAAATATCAAGAAATGAATTTAAATATATAAGTAGAATCATGAAAAAAATAGGAAATTTAATAAAGGTCCATAAAAAGTTTTAGTAAATGGAGCAATATCCCCTGTTTCTAGATGGGATTCTAGACACACTTTCTCTGTTTTTTTTTTTTTTTACAGTTTTATTGATATATATTTGACATACAATAAAATGTTCATATTTAAAGTGTATAATTTCATGAGCTTTAATGCATGTACACACCTACAAGGCCATCACCACAATCAAGACAGTGAATATAGCATCATTCCTGAAATTTCTTTATGATGCTTTGTAAACCACCCCCACTCCTAATCCCCAAGCAATCACTACACTTCTTCCTGTCAGTTAGCTGGTATTTCCTAAATTTTTTTTAAAAATTAGTTTGTATTTTCTGTAATTTTATATAAAGAGGGTCATACAAGAATTTTTTTTGTTTTCTTTTCATTCAGCATAATTATTTTGAGGTTCAACCATATTGATGCACATATAAATGATTTTTTCTCTTTTATTGTTGAGTAGTATTTCATTGTATATTTAAATACACCACAATTTCTTTATCTACTCACCCACTGATGGCCACTTGGGGCTGTTTCCAGTTTTTGGCTATTACAAGCAAATCTTCTATGAACCTTCTGTACCAGTCTTTTCATGAACACATATTTCCTTTCCTCTTAGGCATATACCTGGGAAGGAAATACTTTAAAAATATGGTATTTTTTTGTTTACCTTTTTAAAAAGTTGCCAAACTGTTTTCCAAAGTGATTTGGGTATCATTTTATATTCCTGCTAGCAGTGTAAGAGAATTCTAGTTGTTTCACATCCTTGCCAACACTTGGTATGGTCAGTCTTTTTAATTTTGGTCATTCCAATGAGAATGTAATGACCTTGCAGTATGAATTTAATTTGTGTTTCTATAATGGCTTATGATGTTAAGCATCTTTTTAAGTATTTATTTGCCATTTGTATATCTTCTATGATGGAAGTGTTTGTTCAAATTTTTTGACCATTTTTAATTGGGTTGTTTTTCCTCTTATTAATAAATTGTAAGTATTCTTTATATATTAAAGATAAAATTTATTTGTCTGATGTTTGTAAATATCTTTCTCACTCTGTGGCTTGTCTTTTTATTTTTCTAACAGTATGGTTGGAAGACAAAAGTACTTAATTTTGATATAGTCCAAGTAATTTACCTTTTATTTTACAGTTTATGCTTTTTGTTAGTTGGTTATGAAATTTTTGCCATATCTGAAGGCACTTAGATTTTCTCCTATGACATTTTATTGAAGTTTTATAGTTTTCACTGTTGTGTTTAGGGTTTTGATCCACTTTGAGTTAATTTTTGTATGGTAGTAAATTTGCATTGTTGTTACTGATTAAGCTCTTTCTGTCAGCTTCCTAAGGGCAGGGTCTGGGTGGATATCTCTGTGTTCTCAGCACTTATAATGCCTGGTGTCTATTAAGTGTGAGATAAGGGTCTAGGTTCAATCATTTGTGTATAGATATCCAGCTGTCTCAGCACCATTTGTTAAAAAGATTATCATTCCCTATTGAATTACCTAGGCACCTTTGTCAATAGTTGCTTTTATAAGTAGAGATCTATTTCAGGAATCTCTAGTCTGTTCATTTGTCAACATATCTATCTTTACACTACTGCCACACTGTCTTGATGTAGCTACATAAAAACATCTTAAAATAGGTAGTATAAACCCTCCAACTTTACCCTTCTTTTTCAAAACAATTTTTGCTATTCTATGTCTTTTGCATTTCCATATAAATGTAAGAATAAGCTTGTCAATCTCTTCAATAAAGCCTTATGGATTTGGATTGCAAATTGTGTCAAAGCTGCACATCAACTAGGGCAGAATTGATATGTTAATAACATTGATTCTTCCAGTCTTTGAACATGGCCTATGTCTCCATTTATTTAGATATTCTTTAATTTCTCTCAGCATATATTGTAGTTTTCAATATATGAGTTGTGTACCTCTTTTGTCAAGTTTATCCCTAAGTATTTTATACGTTTGATGCTATTGTGAATGAAAATTATAAATTTCAATTTTTCATTGCTCATTGCAAGTAAATAGAAATAAAATTGATCATATTAATTGAACTTGCATCCTGTAACGTTGCTAGACTCACTTTTTCCTTAATTCCAGTTCTAAGATGTTCTATTATAAGGATTGACAAACTACGGCCAATGGGCCAAATTCACAGCCACCTGTTTTTGTACAATCTATGGGCTAAGAATAATTTTTACATTTTTAAACGGTTACATTTGGGATGGTTGTATATGTAAATAATATCCCTCATTTTGTCTCTTAGACACAGAGCCTAAAATGTTCACTCTTTGGCCCTTCACAGAAAAAGCCAATCCTCGTTTTATATTGTCAATCATGTTATCTGTGATAGACAGTTTCATTTTGTCCTTTCCCATTGACATGTCTCTTATTTTTTTGTCTTGCTTTTTGCTCTGGATAAAACCTTCAGTATTATATTGACTAGGAGTGGTGAGAGCAGAAATTTTTGCCTTGGTCTCAATCTCAGAGGAAAGCATTCATTCTTTCACCATTAAGCTTGATGTTAGCAGTAGATTTTTCTTAGATGCCCTTTGTCAGCTTGAGAAAGTTTCCTATTCTTACCTTGCTGAGAATTCCTATTATGAATAGGAGTTGGAATTTGTTAAATATATTTTTGCATCAATTGAGCTGATAATTTTTGGGTGTGTTGTTTTTCTGATGAATTACATTGACTGATTTTTGAAAGCTAAAGCAATCTTGCATTCCTTGTTTACATTCCACTTGGTCATGCTGCAGTATTCTTTTTTTATATTGTTTGATTTGATTTGTTAAAGTTTTATTAAGAATTTTTGCATCTATGCTCATGAGGGATATTGGTCTGTAGTTTTCTCTTCCTGTAACGTCTTTGATTTCGGTATAAGGATAATGGTGGTATCATAGAATAAGTTCCTCTTCTGTTTGCTGGAATGTTTATGGAATGGTGTCATGTTATCCTTAAATGCTTGAAAGAATTTGCCAGTGAAAACACCTGGGCCTGGAATTAACTTTGTGGGAAGGTTTTAAGCTACGAATTCAATTTCTTTATTAGAAATAGTATAGGTCTGTTTCAGGTCATTCCATTTTCCTGAATGATCTTTCATAATATGTATATTTCAAGGAGTTTTCCCATTTCATCTAAGTGGCCCAATTTATAAAGTTTTTCTGTATTCTTTTGTTGTAATTTTCATTTCTACACAATCTGTAGTGATATCCTTTCTTTCATTCTTGATATTGGCAAATTGAGCTTTCTCTCTTTCTTTCCCATTCAGTCTCACTAGATGTTTATCAATTTTAGAGGCCTTCCCAAAGAATTATATTTTTGTTTCATTGATTTTTTCAATTTGTTTTCTATTTTCATAACATTGATTCCTTCTCTGATTTTTATTATTTCCTTTCTATGGCTTAATTTGGGCTTAAGTTGCTATTCGATTTTCCAGTTTCTTAAGGTAGAATCTTAGTCCATTTGAGATATTTCCTCATTTCTAGTATAAGCATTTAATGCTATAATTGTCCATTGAAACGCTGTTTTAGATGTATTACATAAATTGTGATATATTAGATTTTATTTTATTCATCTCCAAATGCTTTCTAAATCCTCTTCTGATTTCTCCTCTGACCCATGTTTTATTTAAAAGAAGAATGTTTTTAGTTTACAGATATTTGGTAATATATTTTTACATTGATTTCTAATTTAATTTCATTTTGGTCAGTGAACAAACTTTATATGATTTTCATACTTATAAATTCACTGATCCTTAGATTCCCACTCCCCTCCCCCAAAAAAAGCATTTGACGTAATTCCAAGCCTATTCATGTTAAAGTCACCTAATAAAATAGGAATATATGGAAAGTTTCTCTGTGTGTAAGTTTATTGGAGTAAAGGGAAGGCGCAAAGGGCTCCTATTTTATGAAAATATATCTCTATTGTTTAATTTTTAAACTATGTACACATATCCTCATAATTTTAAAATATAAATTATAAAATAAAATATCACTCGTGCTGATATATCAAGAATGCATTAGATAATGGCAGAGGATATTGAAAGCTCAGTGTGAAAAGGATAGTGGCTTGCACTGGCAGTGATGATTATTTTTAAGCATGCAGTTTTACAGTAGCAATCTCTTACCTGTTAGAACCTGTAAAAGACTGAGCTCCTTGGTCTTCAAGCAAAAGTACGCTTTAAGTCCTGCTCCATTTCATGCTTCTTTGCTTCTCAAACATCCAAAACCCATGTCTCAGGTTGCATCATATTTTGGAAACATGGGAGGAATAGTCAGGAAAATAAGTGCTGGCCGGGTCACCACTCTCTAAGAAGGAGTGCTGGCCTTTCTCAGTCCGGAAGTGTGAAAAGTGAGAGGAAGAACGGAAAGCCTCAGCTCGCAGTGAATTTCTAAAGTGCACTGTCTCCCCCTGCTGGTGTCCACACCCAGTTAATAGTCTTACAGCTGTCAATATCCAATATCCTGGCACACTAAGAAAGACTTTGAACTTCCAGTAGAATCAAAGTGCTTTAACAGTTTTACATCAAAAGAAAATCAAAATATAGCTCGAAAATTTTTGAAATGTGATTTAGTTCTCTGAGGGTGTGGCAAGGATAATTTTGCCACACAGAGCAAGTTTTAAAATAACACACTCATTAGCGATCCCTTTCCCCAGTATATACTCCACATGGTCTGCTCAGATTTCCTTCTCTCTCCCTTTTCTCTCTTCCATCTCCCAACCCCCAATCTCCTCTCTTATTCTGCCTTTCCTGCAACACCCAGCTTCTTGCATTCAGATAACCTCCTTGGTTTCCCATTGTTTTGGGCTTATATTTCAGGTAAGACATCTGTTTCCTGCCTGGTTCTTGTCCTTCTATGCATAAACTGTTTGTTGGTTAGCTTGCTCTTTTCCTTTCTCAAAGCTTTGAGAGCAACTTTTTGTTGTGATTATTTGTTTTTCTTTTCTTTCTGATCTTGCAGTCAGAAAAACCTCATCAATATAAATATGACTATTTGTATATTTTCATTATTTCTGCTTGATGCCTTTAAACTGTATGAATCTTATCCATCCAAAGACTAAAGTCTTCCCTCAGCTCAGGAAAAGGTCTTCTATTATTTCTTTCATTAAACTCTCTTCTACACCTATTATGCAGCAATTGGAGGTTGCTATATAGAACTTCCTCAATATATTTTCTCAATTTTATGTGACTCCATGTAGCTAGAACAAGGATCCAGTTTTTCTTTATTCTCTGTCTCCCATCCACCTATATTTTTATGACTACAGGACCATTACCTGAGTCTAATGGAGTGAATCCCCAAAAAAATCCACGGAGACATGTAAACTTTTTAAGAAATACTGTTGCCTGGACTAAAACAGAGATAGTACAAAATAAAAGGAGGCTATCAGACTCTCAAGTTTCACTGGCAGGAAGCAGTCTGATAAAACTACTCAGATGCAAACAATGCTACCTTCCATGAAAAACTACGGATGACCAGGAAGCCAGAACCAAGAATCATAGAGAGAGCAAAGAGCCACCAAGGATTAGTCAGGGAAATAAGAGTTGGCAGGGTTGTCAAGCTTTAGGAAGGAATGCTGGCCTTTCCCAATCCAGACCTGTGAAAGTGAGAGAGTGGGTTATTCCCAGTCCATGAAATCTAATCAAGGAACTCAGGCTGGAGTTTTCCCAACTGGAATTCAGAACTGCCATGCACCAGTGCCTCCTTTTTACTTTCCATTTTCCCTCTTTTTGAACTAGAATATTTATAGTAGTTATCCTATTCCTGTCCCACAATTGTAAGTTGGGTGTATTGGAGGCAGATAACTTGTCTCTAGTTACACAGGTTCACAGATGGAGAGGAATTCTACTCCAGGAGTTGTACTTAATGAATCACAACCAGGATCCCTATCTTCACCTAGACCTGATTTAGACAATGATATTTTGGGCTATGAGCTGATTCTGTAATTGAATGAAACTTTTGGGGAACTTAGGTTGGAATGGATGTATTTTGCCTGTGGGAGGGACATGAATCATTGGGAGCCAGAGGGTGGACACACTCTAAGATGACCCACAATGACTCATGTCCTTGTATAACCTCCTCCATGGAAAGTTAATGTGACCTGTGACTTGCTTCTAATCAGTATAATAAGGCAAAGGTGACAGATGTCAAGTCCTTGAATAGGTTATGCTGTATGCCAAATGTGATAGGATGACATTTCCTTTATTAGGATATTATAGGGCAAAGCTGATGGTGTGTCAATCATAATTACATTTTGTTGTATAAGACTTCATTTTAGCCTGCTGGAGTGAAAGACCCTTCTTTGCTGGCTTTGAAGTAAACTCCATATTGTCAGAGGGCCTGTTAGAGGGCAATGTAGCAGGAACTGCTGGTGACTTCTAGGAGTTCAGAGTGGCCCCTGACCAGCAGCCTTCAGGAAACAGGGACCTCAGTGTTGCCATATTGAGTAGATGAATTCTGTCAACAACCTGAATGAGCTTGGAAGTGGATTTGTCCCCACTCAAGCCTCCAGTTAGGAAAACAACTTAATTGCAGCCTGTGAGACCCCATGCAGAAGAACCAGTTAAGTTATGACTGGACTTCTGACCCACGGAAACTATGGGAAAATTAATATGTGTTATTTTAACCTGCTATTTGTGGTAATCTCTTACGCAGCAGTAGAAAACCGGTAGAATCACTGATACCTGTTTGCCTGTTTTATTTCATTGTCATTCTCTTGACTCTTTTTATGCCATTTTGCAATGCCTCTAGTTGTGTTTTAATTTGAATATGTTATCCATTTGTAATTTAATCTTCACTTCTAGTATGAGCTTGTCTTTTTTTAATTATTATTTTCTTTCTTGAGTTCAGTTAACTCTCATTTCATGACTTCCTATTTTCTTTCCATTTAATTCCTGGGTCTTTATTTTCTAATTTGAATTGTTTTTCAATTCATGAAGGTCTGATTCAGTTTGGGGCATAGTGTTACAGTTCTCTTCTGTTTCACTGATGTTGATGATGTTCTTTTTCTCAGTCTTGTTTTGGAGAAAATATGCATCGTCTGACAGAAGCTTTAACGGATCACATCTGCAGTTTTGTGTTCATTCTGGAATATTTATTTTCCTGGACCAGCAAAAACAGTTGTATGTGGATCAGTGTAAGAATGCTTGTGGCTTACTAGGTTTCTTAATTCAAGATCACCCTCTACTGTTAATACAGTGAAGTGTAGTTTTATCAATAACAGGAATCTTTGGGGAAGAGAAGAGGTTGATAGATTTTCTGACTTTGTGACTCTCTTTTGCTTCTGAAAGTAATTTAATTCTCTCCACTTGCTTCCTTTTTCCCTTTACTACCATGCTTCTTAGGGAGCCTCCAAGATTTGTCACCTCTTCACTCCCCATACAAACTCCTTCCCAAGACAATACCCTCTGATTTTCTGCATGTTCAAGTTCCTTTATTTGGACTCCATAGCAATCAGTGCACTTGTATACTATGTCTCAGACTTGCTTTCTTAATTCTCTCACTCAGAAAAGATTATTTTTTTGCAGAATGATTTTCTCTCTGCCCATTCCCCCTAGTCCCTACTCCACCCTTTTCTTTTCCAGTCATTCTGGCCATTCAGACATGATCTCCAAATTTGGCTTTGCTAGACTTGAATATTTATTTCCCTGCTTATGTGTTAATCAAAGGTATTTTCTGTCTTCTAGTTACACGTGGCTGGAGTTTACACATGATTTTCTTGTCTGTCTTAGAGCATAAATCATAATAGTACAGTTGGATGACTGTTAACAAAGTAAACACATTAACTGGACCAAGATTCACATCAAGAAATGGAATATTTACCTCAAATTCAGAAGTCCCCTCATGCCACCTTCTAGTGACTTCCTCCCCGAGGACAGTACTATTCTGACTGTTAGTTACATGGATTAATATTCCCTGTTTTGAATATTATATAAATGAGTCATACACTATGGCATCATAGTATATGTCATTTGCTTCTGGCATCTTTCACCTAAAAATATGTTTGTGAGATTCATCCATGTTGTTGCAAGACTAGTGCCTTTATTCTTATAAAATAAATACTTATTGTATACATATTACTGAATTTATTTACATATTTTACTCTTGTATATTTTGTAGTCTCCAGTTTGTGTTTATCATTACTCATTACATTATAATCATTCTTTTATATGCTTTTTGGTGATCATATAAACACAATTCTTTTGGGTATGTATCTACTACTGGAATCACTAGGTCTTAGGGTATGCACATGTTCAGCTTTAGTAGATTCTGCTAAGGAGAACTTTTTAAAAATATTTGTACCAATTTACACAACCACAAATAGTATATAAGAATTCTAGGGGTGACATCAGTGTCATGGGGGACTGAGTTGTTACCTTTGTCTCTTCCCTCTACATTACAACCAGTCAGACATCCACTGAGCAACAGAGAATTCCATACACAGCACAGTAGGATGCCTACAAGATCCATGCATCTATACATCTGAAGTGAGTGGACTGGACCCCCGGGAAGCAGTTGGACTAGAGGAACAGCCGCCTCCCCTCCCCCATCAGCAGCAATCCAGGGTTCAGATCCTCACAACGGCCTGCATGCCTGTCAGTGGTCTTGGTGGGGGGCAGAGAAGGAGGACAAGGCTTGCTTCCTGCCTGACTTCCAGCAGATCCAGTCAGTGTAACTGCAAGCAGTCATGGCAGGGGCAGAGAAAAAACAGGTACAGCTTGCTCCCTGCCAATCTCTCACTGGATCCAACCTGCTCACATACAAGCAGTCATGGTGGGGGCAGAGAAGGTGGGTGCAACTTCCTCTCTGTCCATCTCCTATGGTTACAGCCTGCATGCCTACAAGTAGTCAGAGTAAGGGTAGAAAAAATAGGCATGGCTTGCTCCCTTAACGTCTCCCAACAGATCCAGCATGTACACCCCCACTACACCTTTCCCGTCAGTGGTCAGGTCTTTCAAACAGTAAGGAAAGTAGACAAAACTCAGATTTTCCCAGCTAGGGTGGGGTGCCTCACCTGAGTTCTGAAAACACACTGGCTAGCATCAGACCAAAGGCTGCTCAGCAAGCAGCAACATAAACTCCTCCCTGCTTAGCCCCTGTTTCCCCCTAGCGGTGGCAGATGGAATCTGCAATAAGAGACATCAGGAACCACTCCAGAACCAGTGACCCAAGCCCCAGTGGTGGCACCCCCAACATCAGCTCCACCAGCAGGGGCTACATACAAGTCCCCAGATCCCTGGGCCCCTGGCTGTGGCAGCGACACCTGTGAACCTAGAACCCCTGGTAGTCATGCAACCAGCACCGCCAGACATCCCAGGAGCAGCACCATAGCTAATGTGTGGGGCAGCAGCATCCAAGCCCACAGAGAGCACAAGGGAAGCCAGTGGAGGAACACGAAACCCAGGCAACCTTGGAAGCAGCAGAAGTGCTCCCAGGCTGGTACCCCCTCAGCATCACCTGAGACTGCAGCAACAACATAAGCAGCAAGCCACCAGCAACCTCAGAAGCAGAAGTGGCACAAGGCAGAGAGAGTGGAGAGTGGAAAGTTCAGGCTCTCAAATACAACCAGAAGCAGATCAGAACCAAAGTAACCAAAGTCGTACCCAGATAAGAAAGGTGGTTACTACCACAAATGAACTGGCAAAGGATCAATTCATCAAACATCATGAAGAACTACAGTAACTCAGCAGAATAGGAGAATGACAGCACTACAGAAACCAAACTTGAAGTCACAGAAGATTACAATCAAACTGACAGAGAATTCAAAATAGCTGTCATAAAGAAACTTGGAGAGTTCAATGAGCTTAAGAATAAAATTAATCAATGGGAGGAGTACTTCACCAAAGAGAGTGAAACTCTAATGAAAAACCAAACAGAAATTCTGGAGACAAAGAGCACACTTAAAGAGATGAAAAATAATGTAGAGTGCATTAAAAATAGAGCAGATCTTATGAAGGAGAGAAGGAGAGAAAAGAATTAGTGAACTCAAAGATAGAAATCTAGAAGTGATTCAGGTGGAAGAGGGAAAGAACTAAGATTTTTTAAAAATGAAGAAATTTTTTGAGAAATATCTGACTAAATTCGAAAAGCAACTTAAGGATTATAGGTATTCAAGAAGGAGAGGAGAAGGAGAAAGGAGCAGAGAGCTTGTTCAAAAACATAACAGCTGAGAACTTCCCAAACCTGAGGAAGGAGCTGGACATGTGAGTACAAGAAGCTAATAGAACTGCTAATTACCTCAATGCAAAAAGACCTTCTCCAGGGCATATTATATTAAAACTGCCAAAGTCAATGACAAAGAAAAAATATTAATAGAAGCCAGAGAGAAGAAAATGACCTACAAAGGAATCCAATCAGGCTTTCAGAAGGTTTCTCAGTAGGAACCCTACAGGTTAAGAGAAAGTGGAATGATACATTCAAAATACTGAAAGACAAAAACGATCAGCCAAGAATACTCAATCCAGTGAAATTATCCTCCAGATATGGTGGAGAAATAAAAACTTCCTCAGACAAACAAAAGCTGAGGGAGTTTTTTGCCACTAGGCCTGCCTTACAGGAAATGATGAAGGAGAATTCCTACCTGAAACAAAAAAGCAAAGGTTTACAAAGCTTTGAGCAAGGAGGTAAATAGACAGAACCAGAAAATTTTAGCTCTATAACAGAATAGGTCAGTAAACATTTAATTATAACATAAAGGATAAACGGAAAGAAAGCATCAAAAATAGCAACAACCACTTCAATTTGGTGACAAACTCACAACCAAAAAAGAATAATTTGTGACAATAAAAACTTAGAAGGGGGAGAGGAAAGGGATGAAACTTGCATAGGCTACTGGAAATAAGAGGCTATCAGAAAAAGGGCTATCTCATCTAAGAAATCTTTTATACAAACCTCATGGTAACTACAAAACAAAAATCAGAACAGAGTTGCAAATCATAAAAAAAGAGAAAATGGAGGAAAACATCACAGAAAATCACCAAACTGAAGTGGCAGTCAGAAATACAAGAAAAAAAAAAGCAAAGGAAATATAGAAAAACCAGAAAACAAAAGATAAAATGGCAATATTAAACCCTCATATTTCTAAATGTATCTAAATTATCTAAATGTAAATATATTGAATTCACCAATCAAAAGACACAGAGTGGCTGGATGGATAAGGGGTAAAGAGGTAACTATACATGATGACTGACAAATAATAATGCACAACTGAAATTTCACAAAGTTGTAAACTATTATGTCCTCAACAAAATTTAAAAAACCCGAGACCCAACAATACGCTGCCTCCGGGAGACACACCTCAGGTCTAAAGACAAACATTGGCTCATAGTAAAGGATTAGAAGATGATATTCCAAGCAAATGGCAAACAAAAGAAAGCAAGTGTAACCATACTTATATCAGACAAAACAAACTTCGAGAGAAAAAAGATAACGAGATAAAGATGGGCATTACATAATGAGAAAAAGGACATTCTACCAAGAAGACATGGCACTTATTAATATATATGCACCAAACACAGGAATGCCAAAATGTATAAAGAAACACAATAAATTGACGGCAACACAATCATAGCAAGAGACCTCCACACCCCACTTATGTCAATGGATAGATCATCCAGAAAGAGTCAACAAGGAAACAGTGGCCTAAATGAAACACTAGACCAGATGGACTTACTAGATGTATATAGAAAATTCCATCCCAAAACAATAGAATACACATTCTTCTCAAGTGTGTGTGGAACATTCTCAAACACAGACCATATGTTGTGAAATAAAGCAAGCCTCAATAAATTTAAGAAGATTGAAATCATATCAAGCATCTTTTCTGACCACAATGGTATGAAACTAGAAATCAACTATAAGAAAAAAGCTGGGAAAGTCACAAATATGTGGAGACAAAACAACATGCTTCTCAACAACAATTGAATCAATGAAGAAATCAAAGGAGAAATCAAAAAATACCTGGAGACAAATGAAAATGAAAAGAAAATCTACCAAAAGTTTTGGGATGCAGCAAAAGCAGTACAAACATGGAAATTTATAGCAAAACAGGACTACCTCAACAAACAAGAAAAATCTCAAGTAAACAAGTTTACCTTATACCTAGAAGAACTAGAAATGGATGAATAAATGAAGACCAAAGTAAGTAGAAGTAAGGAAATAATAAAAATCAGAGCAGAAATAAAAGTATTAGAGACTAAAGAAAACAATAGAAAGGATCAATGAAACTAAGAACCAGTTCTTTGAGAACATAAAATTGAGAAGCGCTTAGCCAGACTCACTAAGAAGAAAAAGAGAGAAGACTCAAGTAAATAACATTGGAAGTGAAAGAGGAGAAATCACAGCAGACAGAACAGAAATACAAAGGATTATAAGAGAATACTATGAAAACCTATATATCAACAAATTGGATAACCTAGAAGAAACAGAGAATTTCCTGGAATCATATGACCTCCCAAAACTGAATCAAGAAGAAATAAAGAATTTGAATAGACCAGTCAAAAGTAAAGAGATTGAAACACTCTCAAAAGCCTCCCAAAACACAAAAGCCCAGAACGAGATGGTCTCCCAGTGAATTCAATCAAACATTCAAAGAAGATTTAATACCTATCCTTCTCAAACTATTCTGAAAAATTGAGGACAACAGGATGCTTCCTAAATCATTTTATAAGGTCAACATGACCCTGATTCCAAAACCAGATGGACCACACAAAAAAGGAAAATAATAGGCCAATATCACTGATGAACATTGATGCAAATATACTCAACAAAATCTTAGCAAGTCGAATAAACACTACATTAAAAGGATCATACACCACAACCAAGTGGGATTTATTCCTGGGATGCAGGAATGGTTCGACATCCACAGATCAATCAATGTGATACACCACATTAACAAAATAAATAATAAAAATTATATGATCATCTCAATAGATACAGAGAAAGCATTTGACAAGATCCAACATTCATTTATGATAAAAACTCTCAATAAAATGGGTATAGAAGGAAAGTACCTGAACAAAATAAAGGCCATATATGACCAACCCACAGCTAACATCATACTCAATGGTAAAAAGCTGAAAGCTATTTCTCTGAGAAGAGGAACAAGACAAGGATGCCCAATCTCACCACTCTTATTCAACAAAGGGCTGGAAGTTTTAACGAGAGCCATTAGGCAAGAAAAAGAAAATATACCCAAAGGCACACACCACTTGTGTAAGAAAAAAAGACACTAGGATATTAAAGGGAATCAAATGTAAGCACACACTCATAACATAACTAAACTGTAGGAGGCATACACCAGAATAAGTGCTTGAGGAGCTGAAATGGTATCAATTTATGCTGGAAACCTGAAGAAGAGTAAATGCATGACATAGAGTCCATGTTCAAAGACTTCACGTAGGCAATAAATGGAAAGAATATAGCTCATTTGACAACCAGTAGAAAAGGCAGCTGTAAGAAAAGTATAATCCAAGTCAATGATGTACATATATGGAGTACTGGGTTACGTAACACAACACCTATTCATACAAAAATCAATTGTATTTATATGTACTAGCACTGAACACACAAATACAAAAATTTAAAAATACAACACCATTTAAAATCTCTCAAGCCTTTCTGGAAGTGACTATCTCCCTGTGAAAACATGCCTCTTGCAAAGGATCTCCTTCATCCCTCTCCAGAAGAGGAGAAGAGGAGACACAAGAAGTGCCTGGTGGAGAACCCCACTTCCTACTTCACGGATGTGAAATGCCCAGGATGCTATAAACTCACTGCAGTCTTAGTCATGCACAAATTGTGCTTGTGTGTTTTGGCTGCTCCACTGTCCTCTGCCTGCATACAGGAAGAAAAGTAAGCTTACAGAAGATGCTCCTTCAGACAGAAGCAGCACCAAAAGCACCCTGAATCAAGATAAGTGGGAAATCATCCCAATAAACACATTTTGGAATTTTAAAAATTGCTCAAAAAAGAAACATTTTGGTATAATTCTAACAAAACAATGCAAAATTTGAATGCTGAAAACTACACAATACTGAAAAAGAAATCAAAGAATATCTAAATAAATGGAGAAACATACTGCATTCATGGATTGGAAGATTCAATGTAGTAAATACGATGATACTTCTAAATTGATAAACAGGTTCAACTCAATGCCTATCAAAATCGCAGCAAGATTTCTCTTAGATATAGACAAGATAATTCTAAAATTTATATGGAAAGTCAAAGGAACTAAAGCAGGTAAAAACAGTTTTGAAAAAAAGAATTATATGGGAGAAATCCGTCAACCTTATTTCAAGACTTATAATATAGTTAGAGTAGTCATGACTGTGTGGTCTTGGCAGAGTTACAGACACATAGACCAATGGAGCAGAACAAAGAACACAGAAATAGTCCCACTCCATATGCACAACTGATTTTTGACAAAGGTGCAAAAGCAATTCAATAAAAGAAAATTAAACTTTCAACAAATGCTGCTGGAGCAATAAGGCATCCATAGGCCAAAAAGTATCACACATTATATAAAAATTAACTCGAAATGGATCACAGACTAAAAGGTAAAACCTTAAAACTTTTGGGAGAAAATCTGCAGGATCTGGGCTAAGCAAAAAGTTCTTATTGGACATCAGAAACATGATTTATAAAAGGAAAAATTACAATTTAGATTTTATCAAGAGTAAAAACTTTTTGTCTGCAAAAGTCCCTCTTAAGAGAATGAAAAGACAAGCTACAAACTGGGAGAACATATTTGTATATCACAGAACTGAGGGAGGGTTAGTACCTAGAAACATATAAAGAACTCTTGAAACTAAACAGTAAAAAAGCAAACAATCCAATTAGAAAATGAGCAAAAGACATAAAGTGACATTTCACCAAAGGATATACAGATGCCAAATAAGGATATGGAAAGATGTGTAACATCATTAGCCATTAGAGAAATGCAAATTAAAACTACAGTGAGATATCACTACACCCTATCAGAACGGCTAAAATTAAAAATAGGGACAATACGAAATGCTGGTGAGGTTACAGAGAAACTGGATCTCTCATACATTGCTGGTGGAAAGGAATATGGTAAAGTCACTCAGGAAAACAGTTTGGCAGTTTCTTTAAAACCTAGACATGCAACCAGCGTACAACCTGAGCATTTATCCCAGGGAAATGTTTTTACACAAAATTCTATACATGAATGTTTATAGCAGCTTTATTCATAATAGCCACAAACTGGAAACAAACTGTGCTATCTACATATCATGAAATGCTGCTCAGCAATACAAAGAAGGAAACTAGAGATTCACACAACAACCTAGATGAATCTCCAGGGAATTGTCTGAGTGAAAAAAGCCCATCTCAAAGAGTTATATACTATATGGTTCAATTTATATAACACTTTGAAATGACAAAATTATAGAAACTAAGAACAGAAAACAGATTGCTGGGGATTAGGGAAAGAGTGGAAATGGGAGGGAAGTGGAATGTGGCTATAAAAGGGCCAGATGATGGAGACTGTAGTGATGGAAATGTTCTGTGTCTTGACTATACCAATGTCAATATCCAGATTGGGATAATTTACTATAGTTTACAGGATAGTATCTTTAGGGGAAACTGGGTATAGAGTGCCTGCAATCTCTGTACTATTTCTTATAAGTGCATGTGAAACTAATTATATCAAAATTAAAAGTATAATTTTAAAAAAGCATATTAACAATATTTTCAACAAAAGTGGGTAGCATGGTACCCCATGAGCCTTAAAATACAAGTTGGTTAAGACAAACCACTGATAGTCACACATCTGCCTGAAATAAGTATCTGTGCTAGAGAAGGCAGAGGGAGGTAACCAGGTACTCAACATACCTGAGAATACGATAAATCTCAAACAGCCAACAGGTCCTCATTGAAAACACAGCAGACCAAGGCAGAACAGGAGATGAAACTAGGAGGCGTCTGCCCAACCTAATAGTAGTTGAGCACAAAGGGCCTGGGTGACATTAGCAGGGAGTGGAGGAGTCTCGCCTCCAAGAATTCTCCAAACTAACCACCCAGGCCCCCATCCAGGCAGGGCCCTACACTGAGGAAAAAATAGGGGTAGAATCAAAATGCAGCCAGCCAGTGACAAGGAGATGAAGGAAAAGAACTCAAAGTGAGGAGTAGAAAGAGAATCAGGAACTCTCAAAAAGCAAGCCAACATATTTGTGCAGTATGCCAAAGCAACAGAAGAGGGGGCTGTGTGAAGATAAAAGAAACCATCCTGGAGTATAGCTCCTTCTAAAACACAGGACAATTAATTTCACATAAAATGAGCAGCAGAAAAGGGCTAAAGCTATATTTCTTAGAAAAAGGAGAACATCCTTACGATGAAAGCACACCAGAAAAATCATACCACCAAAAAATATTAAACTATAACCTATTTCCAAACAAGCTAAAGGTTATTGAGAAAGTGTAGAGGATGTGAAATAACATAAATTGGAATTAGAAAATCTCCGAAATATGGCGACAGTACTCAGGAAATAATTAGAGATTTAAAAAAAATCATTTCAGAAATGAAGACTAAACCAGAAGGAACAGAAGAAGAAATAAACATAATGAAGAAGACCTTAATAGGAAGAGAAAAGGTGAAAAGATCAACAATTTTTCAAATGAAGAAGAAATGAGAGATAAAAAGGATTCCATAGAAAAGGACAAATATTGAAGATAGGCAAAATAATCTAACATGTGAATGACAGGACTTCCTGAAAAAGGAAAATCAAAGGAAATACTAAAAAATATAACTTAATAAAGCATTCATAAAAGGAAAAAAGATTTGAACAACATATTCAAAGAGAATATAGTTTATCTGAGAAACTCAACCCAAATGACCAAAACCAAAGTGTATTCCAATAAAATTTCTGGACATTAAAGAAAAAGAAAATACCATCTGGGCATCCCACCAAAAACAGCAAGTGACTTAATAATTAGATTGTCATCGGGGCCGGCCCGGTTAAGTTCGCACGTTCCACTTCTCGGCGGCCCGGGGTTCGCTGGTTCGGATCCCGGGTGCGGACATGGCACTGCTTGGCAGCCATGCTGTGGTAGGCGTCCCACGTATAAACTAGAGGAAGATGGGCACGGATGTTAGCTCAGAGCCAGTCTTCCTCAGCAAAAAGAGGAGGATTGGCAGTAGTTAGCTGAGGGCTAATCTTCCTCCAAAAACAAAAAAAACAAACAAACAAAAATAATAATTAGATTGTCATCAGACTCTTTGATAGCAATGTTACATGAAAATGCAGTAACATTATTAAGGCAGTCAAGAGCAGAAAATAGGAACCAAGGTTTTATATTCAGCAAAGCTGACTTTCAAACTACAAAGTGCAAGAACTCCCCTAAGATCTTCCTGAGGAACCAACTCGAGAAAAAGCTTCAAAAAACCACAATTACATCAGCAGTTCACAAACTTTTGGTGTTAGGATCTCTTTGCATTCTTGTAAATTATTGAGAACTCGGAAGAACTTTAGTTTATGTTGATTATGTCAAGTGAAATTCTCCACATTATGAATTAAGCCTGAAAAAAATTTTAATAGTTGCTTGTTTAAATAACAGCATTGAACTACATGAACTAGCATTGAATTACATGTTAACATGAATAACATACTTATGAAAAGTAGCTATATTTCCCAGCACAGAAAAATAATGAAATAAAGGGAATTGTTTTATGTTTTTGTTAATCTCTTTAGTGTCTATCTTAATAAAGATAGCTTGGTCATATGTTCTTCTACATTCAATCTGTAACAATATGTTTGGGTTGAAATACATGAAGGAAATGTGGCTTCACTTGTATATGTACTAGTTGAACAGAAGAGAAGCATTTTAATAGCCTTTCAGCTCTTGTGTATGTCTTTCTCTGATAAGACACCCAAACTCAACAAAAGGTAGATTCTTACAGATTAGTTGAATGCGGAATCTAAAATCTTATCAATGAACTTTTCAGTCTGGTAGTTTATTATTCATTGGTCTATCTTGCACTTTGAGTGGATCCTTTATCCATGATGACTTTGCAATATCATGCACTAATCATTTGGAAAGTATTGATTCACAGGATTATGCAGATCTTTAAAATGTTGACGCATTTCACTCAACGATGTTAAAAATCATATTTGTTAATATCACCATCAATCTCATCAGAAAAATCTTTAAGTATTGGGAAGCTGTGGCAAACACAAGTTTTCTAAAGTTTTAATTTTCTCTTGAAAGTCTAATCTTCACTTTCCTTGAAGAGACAGGCTGCCTTTTTTCACTTTTGAGAAAATGTCTACTAAATACCCATGTCCAAATAACAATAGCACGTCTCAGTCATTCTTTCAAGAACAATTATGGTCCATAAAGTCAAAAGAAGTGGCCAGTTTTATTCACAACTCAAGCAGGCTTTTCCACAAGACAACTGCCTTTCTACCACTATGCCACAGAAACGCTATCTGTCACATTTCTATTTCTATTTCCGCTGAAAAGGCCTGATACAATGACAAATCCCTAACTCTGGATTATGGTCTTAATCGGCATTTCACACTCAAAAAATGCAGAGACTTCCGGAAAAAATGGCTGGAACATTGACCTCATAAGTGTCCTTTGCTTAGTCTGAGACCCAGGCCGTTCAGTAATACCTCAGGCTCCAGGGGAAGAAGCTTCAGTTAGGACCCTAGTAGGGCTTTGGTGGGGCAACAACTCTTGAGACCTAGAAGGACAGTGATAAAAGTCTCATGAGGGACACCCACCCTCCCATTTCAGGGACCCAGCAACAGTGCCACTCAGCCAGAGTCACACTTATATCTTATCCCCAAGATATCTTCCACTGACCAAAAGATTGGGAGAATGATCTGCCACCCAAAGACAAGGAAGAAGACATTACCTCATCACCAGAGAACTCAATCTCCGCATATCCTGGAAACAAATAGAAGAAAAAAATAGAATGCCCCAATAGGACCAAGTGTTATCATTATCCTGAGGGGTGAGGGATGACCTGCAGTATCAGAGCTCCATCTCCACTTACCTGCTGGAATGCTTCTGGCTTCAGAAAAGACTATTCTAGGAATCCCTGAGAAGTACAATCAACCTTCCCTGCCTCACATCTTTAATATTAGGAAAAGTGGGAAGTTGGGGAAGCCATGGGTCAGGTGGCAGTGGACTCCTCAGGAGCTGATTACCTTTCTGAGCCCTGAGGTAGACAACGATCCTCAAAAGGAGAAAGATTAGCCCATATAGGAAGGCTGCAACTCCACTTAGCATCTTTCTCCAAGAATATTCAGACTGGGATCCTATGGGAAACAGGTCTTCAAGTTAATAAAAGGCTCCCAAAATTGTACTTTCCTAAAATCCCAGGGCCTGTACTGGACACAAAATCCAATGCTATTTAGAGAAAGAATAAATTTAGAAATGGTTTGTTGAGACCGAGGTTTGCATCCATTCAGTTTCTGTTACTGATTCTTGTAGCCCATAAGAATGCTGCCTAAACACTAAGACCAAAGTATTAGAGGATTCTACTTCCCAAAGTTGGAAGGAAGTGAGAAGGTGATTAGATCTTCTTATTTCTTGGAAGATACAAGGATAGATGTCTGCCATGTTTTCTCCCAACCTAGACCAAGAACTCTAATTTCTATGACTCAAAACAAGGGAAAGAAAAATTGGTGTTGTGACCAAGATAAATTCAGAGGTCACACAGGCCCCATATAGAGTCAACATGACTCTGAGTTGGTCCTAGGGTGTACAAGAAGCTGATTCTCACTCCACTCCACAGAAACAGGGCTCAGTAGGCTGGGATGATCAACGAAGCATGTATAAACATCTCCAAGATCAGGAGTCGTTTCCAGCATCACCATAGTCTGAAAGGTTCAGTTTCCATTCCTGATAAGGCCAATGGATGTGACCCCTGCTCTCTCCTCCAGCCCATTCCAGTACCACCTGATCTTGATGTCCCCTGGATAGAAACTGTCACAGAGAAGAGAAGCAGATTTCAGTGCTGCAGGAATGGGGCTGTCTCTGGATACACTGTCACCTCTGGTTGCACTAGGAAGGGAGAGAAAAATGAGACATTATGAAGGAAAACTACCAAGCCAAGACAGGAGTTTCTTTAGGGACTATCTCTTTCCCAGATCATCCAAGTGGAAATTAGCAATGTGGGGAAATCTCAGCTCCCAAGACTCAGAAACTGGGGATATCAGTGCCCCCAAGGAGGATTTAGACCTTATCAGACACAATTACCCCTTCTATTTGATAGCCTATTAGTCCATAAAGTCCTGAGAACCTTGGATGTCTGGGACCAAGACCATAGTGACCTAATCTGTGAAGATTTTGAATGAGTTACAGTTGGGGACAGAACATATACACAGGCTCCCCTGCTCAGAACCCATTTATCCTGAAGCAGGAAATTCCCTATTGTAATGAAGAAGAGCCACGGCCAGGTTCACATGTAGGAGATTCCTGAACCCCACCAGACCCCGCATTGCACCTCACCTTTTCTCCCCACAGTGAAAGGTGCACCAAGCTTGTAGTTATATCTGTGAAGCACATCCACAGAAGCTCTACTCCTCTCTAATATATCCAGCCAGTTGTTCCACAACTCAGCATCAGGCTGCCGCAGCTCTGTCAATACCACAAACATTCCCACATTGCTGTGAAAACTGCATGATCCTCCAAGTTAAAGATGAATCTGACCAAAAACTGCACCTTTTCTGTCCCATTGGTGAAGTAACAGTCAGCCTTAGCCCGAATCACAAAATCTTCTGGAAAACCAAAAAAGGCTGTGAATGTGAGGAACCAGCCACCATCTTTAGTAAACCCATGCCTGATAAATTATACCAGACCACGTGGATTTGAGAGGAGGCCTTTTAACCTCAGTAAATAAGCAAAAGTAGCCTCTTCTAACATGCTTCCCCCCCCGCCCCCGGTTCCTCACATCACAGTGGAAAGTGTGGAAAGTGGCCCATCCTACCAGGCCAGCCAAACAGGAGGCCTGTAACTCAGATAAGCAAGCCAAAGAGAGTGCCAAGAGACATAATTGTTCATTCAACAAATATTTATTCACTCATTCATTCATTCAACAAATATTATTGACTGTTTGTGTTTTGCCAGACATTGTGCCAGGTTTCTCCCAGCCAAGCTTTCAGAAGCCCAAGGTTATAACTCTTTTTATTATCAAGTCAAAAATTTCCACCTCATATGGAATAATTCAGTAGTATTCTTGCCCTCAGCAGGTTCATGCTATGCATTCCTTGTGGAATAAAGTGAAGGAGTGATGGAAGTGGGGCAAAGAAATGCAGAGTAGGTATATATTAATTGTAAAATAAACTCCTCTTCTACCTTCCACTCACTATAGGTTTTCTCCAAGAATTTTCTTTTGGACCTTTTCTTTTGAAGTCTTACTCAAAGACCTCATGCCCTCCATTGGCTCTAGTTAGGTAATGAGCTCATTATCATTGTTGGTATTGGGTAAAACAATACTAATCCATAGCTTGAAGATGCATTTTATCATCATCATCATGGGCACTATACCTATGTGAAAATTAATAAAGGGAAACCTCATTTAAAATGGAATCAAGAGCCAGGTTGAAGAACCCACACACAGCATCACTCAAGGTCAATTACAGGAAAAGTAGTAAATTACAGACTCCAACAGACGTCTTCAACAAGAAAGAATCCTTAATTACAGGAAGAAATGCACATTGCATCCCAAATAGAAATGGACTACCCCAGCAACTCAGCCAATGACAAACCATCCCCACCCTGAACTCTGGCTTTTCTCCAACAGACTTTCCTTCAAAAAAACCCCTCCAATTTCCTCCTCTCTCTCTACTATAACACTCCTCTCCCTTGTTTGTTGGATTTGCCTATGGTCAGTCATAGCATGCACATCCTGAATTGCAATTATTTGGCTATTCCCAAAAAAATAGCTGGGAATATTGTTTTGCTGATAAAATACCTGGCTGTTTTATTTTTAAGGTCAACATCTACAATTCTGTTAGCTGCATCAATATGTGATGTGGAATATAAGGTTAGCTTGAACATTTTGGGGGGGCTTTTATAGCACACGTTACCACTGAAAACATAATTTAAAAAACCAATTCCATTGTCCATTATGATTTTCTACTTACAAAGTACCTTACTAATAAGGATAGTGATTAGGTTGAGCTATATATTATTTTCATACAAGGTACCTCATTTTTAATCTGCTCATGTCCTCCAAAGTAATTTTCTTTTCCAATTATTTAGTCAGTCCTCATAGGTAATGAAAAGAATGGTTCTTATTTGTAGAGCACACAGTGTGCTATGATCTGATTGAACACACCTCCAAAATTCATATGTTGAAACCTAATGCCAAGTGGTGATGGTAGTAGTAGGCCGTGCCTTTTGGAGGTGCTTAGGTCATGAAGGTTGAGCCCTCATGTAAGGGATTAGTGCCCTCATCAAAAAGGCTCCAGAGAGATCCCTAACTCCTTCCACCATGTAAGGACACAATGAGAAATTGCCAGATATGAACCAAAAAGAAAGCCTTCACCAGAACACAACCATGCTGGTGCCTTCCAGGTTATAGAACTATGAGAAATAAATTTCTGTTGTTTATAAGCCACACAGGCTGTGGCATTTTGTTACAGCACCCAAATGGACTAAGACAGTGCTATTTGTCTTAGATTTGAAGATCTAGAAACTTTTAAGAAACAAACTGATAAATGGCCCTGGGTTAGGTCTCAGGTGATTTGAGTTCTAGTTCTATAACCAGTAGTTTTATGTAGAAACCGACACTTTACCCTCCCTGACCTGCTTCCCAATGATAAAGCACTGAGGTAAAGCTCAAAGCATAGTGTTAAGTGAGAAAAGAAACTGAATGTGATTCAATGCACAATGACGTTTATTGAGATATAAAAATACACACAGGAAAACAATGTTACATATTTTTAAATACCACCCTCATTGTTGAAGATATACCAGACACATTAGAGGGTATATCTATGGAAGGGAAGGAGTGAAAATGGAGACAAGGGAAGAGGGGAGAGAGTCCTAGTTCTGACAAATGATTACAATGTTCTGTGAATTCATTGGATAAGATCAACTCAATTCTATGCACTTGAGAATAACAGTAATAAAAGGAAATTCAAATGGGTTAACCATGCAGGTTGGTCAGGAAAGATCTCCCTGAAGAAATGGAATTTAAGTTGAGACTTGAAGGATAATTGTCACGGATCTTGAGTTGTACATTTGCTTTCATTTCTAAGTTCAAAGGTCTCCTCCAGGAATTACTGACTGAGCATATGGATGGAGCATCCTTCTTGGGTCAGCTGTACTGGTCTCTCATCCAGTAGCTGATATCAGATGAAGCTCTAACCTCTAATTCTTTATTCCCTCTTACTGGGAAAATCAGAAAAATAATTATTTTTTGCTTAGATCTGTGTGAGATTTAAGATCTGAGTTGATGTTTTTTTCATGTGTGTTGATTAACGGACACTATAAGCTCAGAGAGGTTTCTATTCTCTAAGAACAATGATCTTCTCCCAATCACCCTCCCCACAGGTTTGTACCTCTTTTGGATTTAATGAGACTTTGACATTCAAAGAGGTTCTGTTTACAGCACATTATACTCTGTTATCCGCGGATAAATATGTTTCCATGATGTAATACTGCTTCATGTTTGCATAGCTTATCTCCTCAGCTAGAAAAGTTACAGCAATAAATACATGACCCAGTAACCTGAGGACAGGGATAATGCATTCAACTTCTCTTATTTCTCAAAATTTCTTGGTACAATTCAATCATACAATAGGAGTTTCATAAATGCCAAAAGAAGCAACGTTTGTTCCCAATTTCTTCTGTCCACCTGTGCTCCAATTGGAAAAATATAAAAACAGTCACAATCGTCAAAGCAAACTGGCTGAATAACAGCAGCTATTCTCAGACTGCCTCTATTTTTCACAGTTCTCCAGACTGACACTGATACAATAAGAACCCAAAGCAAAACAAAATGTTTCCTTTCTTCCTACCTCCCTGCTACTTGAATCTGTAGTTCTGGTAAAGGACGACCCTTTCCCCAGCAGTTCATTGTGTGTGATAAAGAGGGAAGGAATACTTTTCTGTCAAAGGGAAGAGCACACTCTTTGAAGCCAGAAGCCAGTTCCACT
Source organism: Equus przewalskii (assembly GCF_037783145.1). Lineage (NCBI taxonomy): Eukaryota > Metazoa > Chordata > Mammalia > Perissodactyla > Equidae > Equus > Equus przewalskii. The sequence continues at coordinate 33,483,930 of NC_091849.1, forward strand.
ACGACCTGTAATCTAGATCTATAGGAAAAGGTCTCCATCTCCGATGCCAATTATTATGCACACGTCTGAAAAAGTCACTCTGCTTCTACCTGGAGAGTCTGCCTCGAGTCATGGAGGAAGCCAACCTGATTAGATTCATTAACAGTGCCACCACCCTGGGAACTCACCCAGAACCCATTCTGGAAGGAAAAAATGAGATGGTACAATTGTCAACCTTGTCACAATCAGGCTTGTCCCCACACAACTCAGTCAAAAAATATTCATTAAGAATATAGATACCTTTCTACCCTCCCCAGGATTGGAAACTCATCACATTGATAACCAATCAGGATAGAGAAGTTTTGCATCATTAGGTGCTGGGTAGAATATTTTCATAAAGTTGTGTTATGCCACTCAAGAACTGGTTACCTGCAGAATCACTCACAGTAGGGTAGGTATGTGGAATATAGGCTGGCAGAAGAAAAATCCTCTACACAGTATGTGGTCCTAGAAGAAATAGGTAGATGGCATATTCTGTATCCTGCTATCCTCATTTAGCACAGTCCCTGCTCTGTTCTGATCAATAGGTCTCCCTTCCCATGGAGGGGTTGACGTGCCAACAAAGAGTGTGCAAGTAAAATAGAGAGTAGACAGCATTCTAATACATGTGCCATAAGAGAACTTAGTGAAGGCATTATCAGAGAAGAAGCAGAAGAGATTGAGAATAACCCGGGGAGGATGATTTCCTGTAAACCAAGAGACAGCCACAAAAAGAATGGAAAAAAAGATCGTGGAGAGAGGATTCTCAAAAGAATAAAATGCTGCAAAAATTTTCAAGAGAATAAAATTTAAGAAAGTATTATTGTGTTTTACAGTTGGTGTGGCACAATAACCTTCAAGGAATGTAGAGTGTTAAAGGTAGAAGCTATATTTCAAAAGAGTGAAGAGTGAATTGGAAAAGAGGAAATGAAGGCAGCAGACATAAACAGTCCTTCAAGAATTTTGGAAGGGAAAAAATGAGACTCTCACTTCAGAGAAAAGCGACACTAAAGGAAAGTTACTCTTAAGACAGGAAAGACCTTAACACGTTCCTGAGTCAAATGGAAGGCATCTGTAGATAGGAGAAATTGAAGATAAAAAGAAGATGGAGGGAAAAATTACTCCCAAAATGCTAAATGGAATCCAAAGAATGAGAGAGATTGTGAGGCTTGGAGGTAAAAAGGAACACTTTTTCAGAAACAAGAATGAACATGGGGGGATGAGGGGAAGGCAAAAGGGGGATTAGGTACACATGTGTGGTGATGGACTATAATTAGTTTTTGGGTGGTGAACATGATGTAATCTACACAGAATTCAAACTATATCACAATGTACATCTGAAAGCTGTATAATGTTATAATACAATGTTACTGCAATGAAAAATAAAAATTTAAAAAAATAGAAAGAAGATAGGAAGATTTGGAGTGACAAAGAAGGGATTGAGGAAGTTCCAGGTGTATGGCTTCAATGAACTTAGTTTAGAACAAGGCAAGATGTTATGCTTAAAAAGAGCTGGAAGAAAATATATTTAACTAAGGAGAGCAAGACTGCTTTTTCACCAAAGTGGTCTATCAGTACATTATCATTTATTTAGAATAGAGCCATCCATGCTTAATTTTATGGCCATGCAGTGATGAAACAGACACATTCCTTGTCCTTAAGAAATGTATAACCTAGGTGGAGTGGCAGGGAAACAATCCACTGTAATGATAGGAAGGACAAAATTAACTTTTTAATGTTTGGGCACATAAGAAGAGTAAATTCTAACTTAGTCTAGAAAGAGTCCATGATGAAGTAGATATTTAATACAAGTGGTAGAATTTGGAAAACCTAGTATGTGAACAACAGAGAGGAGATAAACAGTGAAACAAAAAATTTATCTGAAATCCCTTAAAAATTACTGGTTATCCACAGTAAATAAATATAAGCACACTACCTCATTGAATAGGAGAAGATACAAGATTATATACTTTTTTTTTTTTAACTTCTTCCCTTCCCTAGAGGAATGCATGCTTTGATGGGTATGTAAGGTAGGATTATGATGGTAGTTGACCAGAAGACTGGGGAATACTTGAATTATGCTTAACCAAATATGCTGGTGCTGGGATGCCCTCAGGAAAACTCTACCCAAAAACAGTAATAACAAATTTTAAATCAAAGGCTTACTCTATTATTAGGCAGTCAAATTCCTGATACCCTAAAAGAGAGTTTTATGGTAAGCTTCTCTGAAGCATGAGATCCTAAGCAAGGTCTCATATTCCCTCTTAAATCCCAATTGAACCAATACCCAACTGTAAATCCTGAAGGATCAAGAGCTTCCAAGTGTGGGGAGAAGAAAGATGATGGGATCACAGGTGGACTATGTTCAAGATGGCAGAAATAGGATTCAGAAAAGAGAGGTGACACACAACTCTGTAACTTTTTAAGGTACTGTAACTTCCACTCTTAGTAAGTATGCCCTGCATATACATTTGCCTGGTGCTACAGCTTGTCTGATTGCCACCCAGGGGACACCTCTAGATCTCCTATCTCTGGATGCCTGTGCTACTTAATGGTTGCAGCCCCACAGACCTGTATATATTTGCATACTTTAAAAGCCGCTGCCTGAAGCCTGAATCTAAGTGCTGACTGAGATCCCCGCTTTGGGGCACTGACGAATCTTGTCACACCCTCAGCTACTAGGAGATTAAGATTGTGTCTCTTGCTTTCAGTGAATAAGCTCGGCCTAGAGATCACCTGTAGGATTGATGTTTTGGTGACAGTTGCTACATTGTTTCACCTGAACTGTCCTCATATTGAGTTAATTATCAAAGAAAAGTGTGATATATAATGTTTAAGGCAGCACATTTTAGTTTCCCCTAAATGTATACAACATACAGAATTTAGGTCATAGACACTGGCCCATTCTTTTTAAAAATAAATTCATATGATTTGTAAATTGTATGTTAAATTTATGTTAAGTTTTGATAGTGTTTTCTTCAACTGTATTTCAGTATGTTGTTGATATGAATTACTTTTCTTTGCCATTCCTTTCATTCCGTATTCTAAGGTGAACCTTAGCTTGGCTTTACCAGATTATCACGTCACAACAAGTTAATTCTGTGTAAATTATGATTTTCTGTTTGTCAAATGAAACGTGATATTCTCTTGGTTGCAATTACACAACTTTCAGTACTACTGAATTATTGCTAGGGTCCAGGGACAATGTCTTCTCGAATCCAGGAACAATAGTGACTTCTACTCAACCTCTGCACAGAATTTTGAACTTTCACATTAACAGAAATGTATTTTTCCAAAGTTAATTAGACGCAACTTCAATTCTATTATGAAATGTTCAAACTTGCACTACATTATGCTGAGAAATCTGAAACAATGATTGAGAGCAGTAGACTGGATTTAAGAATTTGGAGGCCACTGTTCTCTTTAATAAGGAAGGAGACTTGTGTGAGAACTATGGGCATCATTACCTAAGATAAATGTAAATTTTGTCATTTCTAGAGAAGAGTAACAATGATGATGAAGGGAATCTTTTATAGGAACTAGAATTGCTACATATTATCTGCCTCGATCTATATAAAATGTTGTTCATTAAAAGGAGTAGTCTCATTGATACACATATCCATGAATTAAAGTGATAAAAATAGTTTTAATGTAAGGGATAAAAACGATTTAATATAAGGAACATTTCAGAAATTGAACGTGAAATGGTATGATGTAAAGGCTGAGCTTGTAGGGTTGGAATCACATACAACTTGGCTCAATCTGGAGTGTGCCATTTACTAGCTTTGTATCCTTGCAAAATTTATTTAATCGCCATCCATTATTTTATTCTCTCCATCTGTAGGGATGAAAAGGATGCTTAAATCACTGTGATGATGTGATAGTTAAATAAAAATATGATACATAAAAAAGCCCTTGTATAGTATTATTTACAATAGCCAAGACATGGAAGCAACCTAAGTGCCCATGAACTGATGATTGGATAAAGAAGATATGGTGTATATATATATACAATGGAATACTACTCAGCCATAAGAAAGGATAAAATCATCCCGTTCACATCAATCATGGATGGACCTTGAGGGTATTATGGTAAGTGAAATAAGCCAGATATAGAAAGGCAATCTCTGTCTGACTCCACTCATATTTGGAAATTAAACATGTAGACAAAGAGAACAGATTAGTGGTTACCAGGGGGTAAAAAGGGGGTAGGGGGTGGGCACAAAGGGTGAAGTGATACACCTACAACATGACCGACAAACAATAATGTACAACTGAAATTTCACAAGGTTGTAAACTATCATAATCTTAATAAAAAGTTAAAAAAAAAAGCCCTTGTATAATTTTGGATACAAACTAAACTGCTGAAAAATTGCTCAACAAATTTTAGTCAATTATATTGCAGTATGGTAAATACTCTGTCACTAGAAATATTAAGTCACATAAAGAATAAGTACACATAAAAACTATGGTGGAGTGTGAATTAATGCAGAACTTTAGATATAGAATTGTCTTTTAAAGTCCATTCAGATCTGAGATATACATTGACATTAAGACAATGTGTAATAAATATCTAAAAGTAGAATTTTATTTTTTAAATTATATGATTACATCAAAGGATGCAAGTCACAGTTTTCCCATAGTGTTGTAGCTCCTGAACAAGTCTTCTTATATCTTCCCTTAGGATAAAGCAAGAGAAGATAGATAATCAAGGGACGTATCCCCAAGAAAACATGGAAATCATAATGGGGACCAGGAGTAAGAAACTGAACACTTTTTCACATAAAATATTAATTAATCTAAAGCAGAGCTCTGCCAAAGGCTGACTTTGAGTCCTTTGTGGATCTCTCAGCCCCCAGCGTACTTTGATTTGGACAGTTGGCCTTATCCCATTGTTAGGTTAAGTGCTATACGAAGGTCCTTTCAAATGTTGTACAAAAGTACTTTCCACGTAGATTGCCTCCTCTAATCCCCTTTCTCTATGTGTAATCTGGAGGTGCCACTAAACTCAGTGACAGCATCAGGAGACAAACCTGAAAAACCATTTCACCCAGGTTATGTTATTGACTTTATTGACTAGCTTTCAATTTTCTTTAGTTTGTCAGATACATCCCTATCTGTAAGGAAGTACAGATTATCCTCTCCAATCAGCAGATAAAATTCTGTCATATAATCAGTTACCAGGGGTTGCTGCTCCTTAAGCTTTCCACAGAATCACGCATTTTTCAGCATTGAAATGCCTGAAAGATCACAGTGCTTTCATTTCAACTGTGAGAGGTTAAGTAATTTTCCCAAATCTGCTCACTATATTGTGCAATAAGGACCAGATTAAAGGTTATCTGAATTGCAGTCATCTTCCCTCCACCCCATCAACTCCTGGACACACAAACATACATTCATCAGAATAGCTCTGTCTTCAAGAGAGAGGTGAATGCCCCCAAAAAGCTCAATTTATATACATATCACGGACCAGCACAGAGTCAGTCACCTATTGAGAGCCAATAGGGCCAAAAGGTGCCCAATTAAAATTTTTCAGATACAACAGGATCAAAACTTTAAAGTACCAAATTAAAACAATCCTTCTAAAGAAGGAAATAGAGTTTTCAGAAGACGACCCTCAAACTGAATCTCTGACCAGCAACTGATGATGCTATTCATCCTTGGTTTTGATTGGTTCTCAACACTGAGATTGCCCAATCCAGGAACAAAGAAATGAGGTCCCTGGGTGGTATTATTTGGGATGTGAGTGGAGGAAGGCCCTAGTCTTCATTGAGTGAGACTTGCCTGCTCTTCTGCATCCTGTCTCTCTTGTTCTCCAGCATGGTGTGCCTGTGGTTCCCCAGAGGCTCCTGGATGGCAGCTCTGACAGTGATATTGATGGTGCCGAACCCTCCCCTTGCTTGGGCCAGGGACACCCAACGTAAGTAGATATCTCTAGTGATGAGGCATGGTGGGGTGGGGAGATGAAGGACGCTAGCTTTTTCACTGTGTCCAGGCCATGACCCTTAAAAACTTGTGTCATTTTCTTCAGTGACCTCCTCTCTTTATCATATGTATCCCTAATTCTTTCCACAACAAAAGGAACCTGGATACTAGCCCTCCCTATAAGAGTTTCATAAGAAGCCTCCACACATAAGCCTTCGTAACTCTCTTCCAATAAAACCTCTCCAGCCTTGCATCCCATTCCCTCAGGATCTTGAGAAGATTTAGAAATAACGATGTCCAGATAATTCCCCATCCAGTGGTTCCTTCATCATGTTGAGCTATGCCAGGAAAAGGGAAAATTTCTCTGAAAATTTTATGAGAGGCAAAAGAAATTGGAAATATCTCTCCTAGAAGATCCTGTGTTACATCCTTAACAGGATCTGTGATGTTCGTGCTGCTTCCTAATATATGAGGATATATCAAGAGCCCCGTCCATTATCTCCTTTCTTTTCTCCATGAACCCCAGTGTATATAAGGCCTGTATCCCTATCCTGGAGGGTCTCTGACAGAAGTTGGGGCTAGTGCTCTCTACTTCTCCTGTGGAAAGTACCCTGGAGCTGAAGCAGGGATCCTTAGTACTTTGAAATGACTCTATAATGAGAGCATCAATGGGGTGTTCTTTGATGCCTTAAAGAGCTCAAGACATCTTCTGAAAACCTGGCACAGGATAATGATCATTACGAACCTATTTTAAACCTTTCTATACTCTCAGTTTCTCCTACATCTCCCCTTTCTCTGGCCTGAGTCCACAAGAAGGGATTCAGCTAGTACAGAATAAATCATATGAAATTCTATTTTCATAAACCAAAAATAGTCAAATATTAGAAATTTCATATGGTTCAAAGCATACACCCTGAACAGGATTACGGAAAGAGTATGAAACTTGTTTACATTCCATTGGGCTGAAAGTCAATAAGCTAGTCAAGGGAACTCATTGGCCTCCTGGAGCCTTAGCCCCAAATGTCATAGGTTTGTTCATCACACCCTCTGTTTTCCTTAATTAGCCATGTTTGGTTACTCTACTTCTAGTTCTTTCCTATTCTTTCCCCAGCTGCGTCATCAACATTACTGAAAATCCCCAAAGTTTGCACAGACCCTAGGCACTATAACACACCCATTGAATGATATGAAACAATGAAATTTTTCCTCTCTCTTAAAATCACATTTTCCTTACCTGTGAATGTTTCTTCCAACTAGTGCAAGGAGAACGAGAAAGTTTGTCTGAATTTCTCACAAGAAACTGAAGAGATGTAAGGTGTCATCAGAATAGAAGAGTATTGGAGCTTGAGCCCCTATTGCCTCCCAGGATCCCCGCAATGATCATTCCAAGAACCCTGGGTTTACTCATTTAAACACAAATATTTTTCTGAGCAACTTTTATATATTAGCCTCTGTTTGAGGCTCAGAGGATTCTATTTTCATAAGATAGAAAAGTCCCATACTATCTTGGAACTTACCTAATGACAAGGTAGAAAGAAAATAACCCCATAAACATTTAGCAAAGAAAAAATTTCAGAGAGCAATAAGTGCTCTGAAAAAAATATGTCAGAGTTATGGAACAGAGAGAATGGATTCACCTGACTTCAGTTCCAGTGGATATGGAGCTCTCTCTAAGAAAAAGTCACATTGAGTTGAGACGTGAATGGTGAGAAAAGCCAATCATGTGGAGGATCTAAGGGACAAGTGTTCCACGGAGAGGCAACAGGGGAAAGGCTGAAGTGTGGGGAGATGTTTGCTGTGTTTAAGGGACAGAAAGAAGGATAAAGTGGCTGAAGGATAGCAAGCAAGTTGGGAAGTGGCAGACGGTGAGGTTGAAGAAGTCAGGAGCAGAATTATATTAGGCCCCCAAGTAAAGACTGCTGTGAGATCAGGGAGTGAGCTGGACTTAACTATAAGAATAAAACAGCCTGAAGAGAAGCTTCAAGGACATGACAAAAAGAGATGTTCAGTCATCAGCAAGAAAGCATTAGAGTGCCCTGGTATGCAGAGGTGACTGGTTATTCAAAATGCCATTAACTCGTCAAGCTAGCATTTATTAGTAACCTAGAATACATCATTATTGCCCTAGGTGATGAGGATGCAATGATGAATAAAACAAATCTGGTCTCCATCAGCATGGAGCATCATAACATTTTGCAGTTACTATGTGTATCTCAATTTTAGCCTGTAATTCCCATGAATATCCTATCATATCTGTAGCAATTAAATATGTGTGTGTATATATATGTATGGAGTCTAAAATTGAAAGAGTTTAAGTAACTTTCCCATTGTCACATTGTCACGTAGATAGTGCTAAAATACAGATTATATAGTCTAAATCCGAGTATACAGAAAGTCCCTCTCTTCCACATCAGCATATTCCTTTTGTATTGGGTTCATGTATACTCCATTATTATACATAAACAAATGTTTCTTCCCTTATGTGTTCAGAACAGTAATTAGTGGTAAAATTAATAGAAAACAATTGCAGGATCATGATGAAGATATTATTTGGTTTAGGAAGTCAAGGAATAGAAAGATCCTGTGAGCCCGCATTCTTAGGAATTATAACATTAAAATGGTAATATATTTGTTGAGTACTTATTATGTGACCAGCACTAGGAAGCGTCACTGTTTAATTTCACAATTAACAATAATCCTGTGAGGAATAAGTTATTATTACATCCATTTTAGAGATAAAGAAAAAGCTTCATGGATGTTAAAGACTGACCCAAGTGGAAGAGTTCATGTTCAAATTCACACTTTCTGATTCTAGAGCTTGGGCTTCTAACCACTGTTAGTGAATAGTAGCTCAATTGTGTAAAACTGGTAAACTTTCTGATGTGCATATGTACCAGTGTGTGTCTGAGGGTGAGGGAGAGATGCAAGGCCTGTTAGCTCCAATATAGTGGAGAAATTTACATTCATTTTTAACTTATTATTTGAAAAGTCCCATATGTGTTCACACTATGTACAGGCCATAATGGACTTGTGTTGAAGACTACAAAGAAGTATTCAATACAGTCCTACTTCTCAGATTTTGTTAGCAAGTTGGGGTAGGGTTGCCAAAAGAAATTCAGGATACTAGTTAAATCTGAATTTCAGACAAACAACAATAATTTATGTGAAACCCAAACAACTGGGCATACTGTACTTTATTTGCTAAATCTGGCAACCTTAAGTCGGGCAAATGAGCATGAACTAACAGTGCTAACCACACAAGCTACAGGGGACAGCAACATCACACATTTTTATTTTTTAACTATCTCATGTGTCAAGAAGATACTTAGAGAATTTGTGAACAGTGAGATAGATCTGGTCTGTTCCAGAGTACGTTTCTCTCTGCCATCATTTCTATGGGGCAAGAGCAGCTTTGTGAAAGTCTCTACTCAAAGTCTGGAGACCTGCTCATTTTTTGTAAACTGTCTATATGAGAACATGTTCTCTTTCTCAGTTTCTCCCCTTCTGAGGGGATTTTACTGCAGAAATGAGAATTCTACATCTGTCCAAGGCTGGTAATTTGATGCCTACTGATATTATTGGGAGTAAGAGACTGAAAATTAGAAAATGAATTAGTTGAGACATTGAACAGGAATAAAATGGCTGTGGCTGTGGCTATAGTTTAGTATCATAGACAAGTAGTGGACCAACTGCAGGGAAATTAAGAGAGAAGATGATGTGAAGGATAAATTATATGACTTGATGACTAAAGTGTTCTGCTGCGAATTCCAATGTGTAGGAGTTTTATTGAAACCACCAAGCAACTCTCCAACAGCAGCTGGGTGTCTTAGAATTCAACTCAATTCTGACGCTATCTACTTGGAGATAGTATGAGATCCCTCAGGTTAAGGGCTCAGTCCTACACTACAGCCCTGTCCTATTAAGATGTCAATCACAAGTACAAGTTGTCACCTGTGCTTCTGACCAAAGGGCTATAGATTGGAGGTTCCAAAGACCCTGTCCTTGGGTTTGATTAATTTGCTAGAGCAGCTCACAGACCTCAGAGCAACACGTTACTTACTAGATTACCCATTTATTATAAAAGGATATAACTCAGGAACAGACAGATGGAAGAGGTGCACAGAGCAAGGTATTGGGAAAGGGCCCAGAGCTTCTATGCCATCTGAGTACACCATTCTCCCCTAATCTCCACATGTCCACCAACACAGAAGCTCTCTGAACTCCATCTTTTCAAGTTTTTATGGAGGTTTCATTACATAGCCATGATTAATTAAATCATTGGTCATTGGTGATTGAACTCAACCTCCACTCCACCCCACCCCACTCAACCCCCACCTCCCAGAGTCAAGAGAGTGGGACTGAAAGTTCCAACCCTCCAATCACATGGTTGATTCTCCTGGAAAGCTGCCCCCATTCCAAGGTGGGAGCCAAAAGTCACCTCATTAGCATGACAAAAGACAACTTTATTACTCTCATCATTTAGAAATTCCCAGAGTTTTAGGAGCTCTGTGCCAGAAATGGGGACAAAGACCAAATATATATTTCTTATTATAAATCACGATATCACAGTGATTGATTGGCAAGGCAAAAAAAATCAAGTAAACTTGAACAAATTTATTTTGCTGGACAAATAGCTCTGCACTGGGACCAGATTCCTAAAAACCATAACTTTCACGTAGGACTAAGATTTTCAACAGATACAATATTGGCAAATTTGTCAATGTAATTCTCAGCTGCTCCATGGTTAGCAGTGGCTTCTTCACCACAGTGTTCTCAGATTGTTTACACCAGTGGTTCTCAGTCAGGGACAGCTCACCACCCTCCTCCCTGCTCCTTCTCCCCCCAGGACATTTGGCCATATCTGGAGCCATTTTTACTCATCACACTGGGCGTTTCTTCTGACAACTAGTGGGTAGAGGCCAGGGATGCTGGTAGACAGCTTAGTATGTACAGAGCAGCCCTCACCAACCCCAACCACAAAGAACCATCTGGTCTAAAATGTCTATGGTGTCGAGGTTGAAAACTCTGCTTTACACTGTGCAGCTTCTAAAAATTCTAGATTCGCATTTATACACACACTCACCTTCCAGTTCATTTCTTCGTGGTTTATTTTCACTTGTTTCATTACCAAAAAAATAGACAGTTGTACAGATTCACCACTTTCTTGTTGCCTCTATCCAATCAAAGCCAGTTCAAGATTTTCATTTTTATTTTTTGCCTTATGAAGCATTGTTCAAATTTCATGAAAAAGTTCAAAATTTCTTGGTCATTACGTCTCTATTACCTTTCTACAACTTGCCTTTTGAGTCATAAATAGTGGTGACTGCCACAAATATTTTTCAGTAAAGTGTCTCAAATTCCTGCAGTAATTCTACTTTCCATACTATTGACCATATCAGAAGTTTCCACTTATTCACTTCACTTTTAACCACAGGGCTATTCTTTAACTCTGTTTGATATTTCATGGTTCACTTAAACATAAAGACACAAATGTCAACAATATACACATTTATAAGATACATATGTGTATATTGATACATATATGTATGTTTGCACATATGGAAACTACAGAAGCACATGTAACCAATAAGAGCTGTGAGACACATTTGACCCCATACCGCATCAGGTCAGGTATGCCAAAAGTGTTTTGGCATCAAATTAAAAATGAAAAATCTGCTCCTCTGAGCTATCTGAATTTGGAAATGCAGAAAAGAGACTGTAGACCTGTGTTGGGATTATGGTCTTAATCTCTCCAGTAGTTTCCCACTACATTTGGTATAAATTCAAAATCCTAACATCACCTACAAGGCTTCTAAGTCCCCGGCTCTACTTGATTTCTCCAGTCTAATCTTTTATCTTCCTTCCTCTCCCTATCTGCGCTTTAGTGAACTGGTTTCTTCTGGTTTCTTGAGGAAATTCATCAATTCTTTCAAGCTTCTCCACATGGTGTTACCTTTACCTCAAAAGCGCCTCCCTTTTTCCCCAAACATATACACACACCCACTCTTCTCTAGCTCACATCAACTTAACCCTTCCTGTCACATCTTAAATGTCACTCTCAGAGAACTCTTCTCTGGCACCCTGAGGTAATTTAGATCTCCCCTGGAGGAGAAATGTCTGTTTTTCCGTATCTTGGGATTCCCAGGGCACAGCACAGGCCTGGAGAGCAAGGTCATCACTCACCAAGTGATTACAGAATGAACAAGGAGGGGGGACATGTTTAAGGAATGGTAAAGAGCTGTGGGATGAGAGGAGGGAGGGGTGAGTGTCCTTCAGGTGGAGGCAACTAGGAGGAGGTGGTGATGGGGCGATATCCTCCTCCAGCTTCCAGCTCCTGCTAGGAGGTCTGCCGCCAAGCACGCAAGCCGAGTGAATTCCAAAGGTCTCTGGACTCCAGGCATCTCCTCCACCCGGCCAGGCCTCCCAAGGCAGCCTGTGGATGAACGATGACCCCATGGGGCGCTGGTAGCTGAGGGTGCCAGAGGAGCCAGTCAAGGGTGTGCTAGTGCCCCACCCGCGCCTGGACGCCCCGCCTTTGTGGGCGTCGTCATCAGTCTCTTCTCAGGAGCCCTCTCTGGTGACCCGATCCTTCCTGTCTCCACAGCACATTTCCTGGAGCTGGTTAAACACGAGTGTCATTTCTCCAACGGGACTCAGCGGGTGCGGTTCCTGGACAGATACTTCTATAACAGGGAGGAGTACGTGCGCTTCGACAGCGACGTGGGGGAGTACCGGGCGGTGACCGAGCTGGGGCGGCGGAGCGCCGAGTACTAGAACGGGCAGAAGGACGTCCTGGATGACGCGCGGGCCGCGGTGGACACGTACTGCAGACACAACTACGGCGTCAGCGACAGCTTCCTGGTGCCGCGGCGAGGTGAGCGTGGGGGAGTGTGTGTGTGTGTGTTTGTGTGCGTGTGAGAGAAAGAGAGAGAGATAAAAACCCAGACAGAGACAGAGAGAGACTCAGTCCGGGTGAGTGTAGGACTGTGAGCGAGTACAAGTTACAAGGGACCGTGTGAGAGCGGGTTGTGGAGAGAGTGTGTGGTTGTCAGTGTGTGATTGTGGGGGGACAGAGTGTGTGTGTGAGGGGTGTACTGTGAGCTGAGGTGGGACAGAGAGAATGTGGGGGGCGGGGTGGGAGTGGGCCTGGGGTCTGAGAGGACTGGGAGGGGAGTAGATATGGGGTCGGGGGCTCAGGATGGGGGGCTTCAGGCAGCCTTGGAGGCCACTGTCGGGGAGGAGAAGGGAGGGGCAGTGGCAGTACAGGGGGCTGGACAGAGAGGAATCCTTGGCTGGGGTGGGTGGTTAGACGCTGTGAGGAGAGAAACTGAAGGTGGTGTCTGTGTTTAGGGTAACTTTTAGCAGAGGAAAGATGAGGACTGTAAAAGGTTTGGGAGAATGTGGGGAGACCAGTCACAGACTGATCTTAGCATCCACCCTTCCTAATCCTGAAACCCCTGGAACAAGTGTGCCTGTGTAGCTGTGCATAAGCATTCCGTTGAGAATGACAGTCGTGGGGGAGGCTAACATGGACGGAGGGGTGGAGAGGAAGCTCCCAGGCACCTCTGACCTTTCTGAGGCTTCTTTTAGGTCTAAATTTCCTGCTACTTTTTTTGTTTTCTGAGTGTATATAATTTTACATAGTTGAAATGATTGTGAAACTGGCTTTTTAAATAATAATTTTATTACTTAATCGTAAAATACTGGATGTGAGTATTTTTATAATGCTAATAGTATTGAAGTAGTGACATATTATTCCTTTGTATAGTTCTAACATAATCTACCTCACATTCCCCTTTGTTAGGTTTTGTTTCAATAGTGCCACTCAAAATTTTTATGTTTTACTTTTAATTTAATATTCTTTTATTTCTAAGGTTCTTCTACTTTTTCATATATTTACCATTTATAATTACCGCTCTAAGCAATATCTATTATCTATTGTCTGTCATCTCTGGGGTCCTAGTGTTCTTCTCAGTGATTTCATGGGTTCTCCATGCAGTAAGATTATTAACACTTTGCTGGTATTTGATTCAGCATTTGCTCCAGTTTGTAGTTTATATTTGATTCTGGCTATTATTTCCCATGTTAAGAATTTTGACATTTTTTCTTAATGAAATATACTGCAAAATTGTTACTAATGATATGCCATCTATCTTAAATTTAATATTTTGTGATATTATAAAAATGCTGCCCTCAAGTTTCCCCTTTGTTTGAAATAATTGTATTTGTTGAGGGCATGGTAGTGTCGGAGATTGTCTCAGATGTTATGCACACGTATTAATGGGTCCCAGACCTGCCTTGACCTCAAAGTCAATTTGGAAAGAGAGATAATTGTAAAATTATAACAAGTCCAATAATAGATATGGCTTTTTTGCAAGGAGAGAGATTGATCAGCTGAGCGTAAATATACTTTTTAAATGAAGGCTTTCCTTGCTCTCTCCCTCTCCTCCAGGACTCAAGCTTTTCCTAGGATTCAACTCATAGATTTAGAGAATCACCTCTGTCTATCCCTGCTTGGTCCCAGGGTAGAACCATTTCTGTGCTGTTCTAAGGTGTGAGCACATCGAGGTGCCTTCTCACGATTTCATAGCTTATCTCCCTCTGTCCCATCACTGTCCCCAATTTCTCCACACTACTTTGAGTCAAATTTTCTTTCACAGTAAACAATGACAATAAATAGCTACCATATATTGAAGACTGAGTTTCAGCCATTGTTTAAGATATTTTAGGTTCATTCATCTTCATATAACCCTAAGAGGTAAGTTAGCATTATTACCCTCCTTTATAGGTGAGAGAACTAAGTCATAGAGGAATTTAAAAACTCTCTCAGAAACAACCCATAAGAAGAAAAGCCTGTATTTGAAACCAGGCAGCCTAGCTCCAGAAATTATGAGTTTAATTAATACACTCTACGTCTTGCAAAGGTTTGTAAATACTTCAGTTCAGCAATGAATAACTGTTTCAAGATATGAAAAAAAAATCCTGCGATTTGCCTCAATATCTCTTGAATCCAAAGGGCCCATGCTGTAAGGATTAAATTCAAGACTCATGGGGCTGGCCCCATGGCCGAGTGGTTAAGTTCGTGTGCTCCGCTACTGCGGCCTGGGGTTTCTCTGGTTCAGATCCTGGGCACGGACATGGCACCACTCATCAAGCCACGTTGAGGCGGTGTCCCACGTACTACAAACTAGAGGGACCCACAACTAAAATATACAACTATATACTGGGGGGGGATTTGGGAAGAAAAAGCAGGAAAAACAAAAAGAAGAATATTGGCAACAGTGGTTAGCTCAGGTGCTAATCTTTAAAAAAAAAAAAAAATTCAAGACTCATGGTGCTGGCTCCTGTTCAGCCACACGGCAGGTTTGAAGGAGGCGTGGGTTTGGACAGAGGCAGAAAGGCAGCCATCCAAGACTTACTCTGCCCTCCTCACTTATTCCCTCCTAGTTGCGCCTACAGTCACTGTGTATCCTGCAAAGACCCAGCCCCTGCAGCACCACAACCTCCTCGTCTGCTCTGTGAATGGTTTCTATCCAGGCCACATCGAAGTCAGGTGGCTCCGGAATGGCCAGGAAGAGGAGGCTGGAGTCATCTCCACAGGCCTGATCCGTAATGGAGACTGGACCTTCCAGACCTGGTGATGCTTGAGACAGTTCCTCAGAGTGGAGAGGTCTACACCTGCCAAGTGGAGCACCCAAGTCTGACGAACCCTGTCACAGTGGAATGGAGTGAGACACTCTCTGACCCCATAAATTCCTCACCCACCAAGGAGGGCACTTTGCTTGTCTCTGAGTGTCGGATTTCTCCTCTCCTCCTTCCATATTTTCCTTTGCTCTATGTTCTCTTCTCCTTCAACACGGATCACTGGAGATAATCCTGTGATAGTTTCTGTAAATACCTATAGCCCCTGGTGAGGCAATTATGCCTGGCAGGCAGAAGAGAGGTTGTCCCTGTTTTAAGACGTCCCATGATATCACAGGTCATGGTTCCCACCTGACCCTGGGCGCCAGTCCCCTGCCTCAGACTGGGATTGTACCTCTGGCACTGTTGCTCTGAGTTGTTCATAGTGATCTGAGCAGAGGCACATCCACTACAATCTAAGGACCTTCCCGACATGAGAGGAGTCCAATCTCAGCTCTGCCTTTTATTACCTCTGTCCCCCTAGACAAGCTACTCAACCCCGTGGAGTCCCAGGCTCCTCTTCCATCAGATGAACTAGTGGGCTTACGTCAGGGCTGTGATATTTAAATGAGTTCAATGCCTGAGCCTTGTAGCTACTCAGAGTGATTTTTAAGTCACTTTTCCAGAAATGGCCAATTGTTGTAGTTCTTCCAGGGCAGCCTTCTTCCCCATTCTCAAAGCTCTCAGTCCCAGAGTCTCAATTAGAGAAGTTGTATTTGGGGTGAAAATCACTAAAACTATCTTCTTTTCTCAGGGGCCCAGTCTGAATCTGCGCAGAGCAAGATGCTGAGTGGAGTCGGGGGCTTCGTGCTGGGTCTGCTCTTCCTTGGGGCGGGGCTGTTCATCCACCACAGGAACCAGAAAGGTGAGGACCCTGTCTGTGGCTGAGACCCACACAGACTTTTCTGGAGGAAGAAATACGGTGTTGCTCAGGGTAGTTCTCCGTATACCAGTGGCCCTGTACAAAGCCTTTCTTCACCTAGTTGACCTCAAGTTTCCTGGAAATCCAGAAATCAACAGTCCACGGTTACTATACTGAAATATAAGAGGTTGTGGCCTATAGAGATAAGGAAAAGGTTAACACGTATGGAGACCTTGGGTCGAGATCCTGAGGCAAATGCAAGAAGAGCCACCAAAGCTGAGGAAGTTACATTGGATTTGTGTGACAGGAACTTCATGGGTCACACACTTTCAGTTTCTGCTCTCCTCTCTACCCTGGATCATGTGGTGTGGGTTGTGGTGTTAGAGAACTCTCAGGTGTGGAGTAGGGGTTTGGGGACATTGTATTTGGGGGCAGACTTGCTTCCTTATCTTTTAAGAATGTATCTTCTCTTCTCTTTCCCAGGACATGCTGGGCTTCAGCCAACAGGTAATGCTCTTACTCTCTATTAGGGAGAGGTTTGGTTCTCCTAGAACAGATGGCAGAGATAATAAGACAGGAGAAGAAACAATGGGAATGACTTTGAATTCTGATCACGCAGTTTGCGGTAAAGCTTCTTCTCTCCACTTAATAGAAGCCCTTTGCTCTGAAGTAGCATTGGCTCAGGGTGTCGTTAGAATTTTTTCCTCCTTCTGACTGCAGAGCTTTATCTTGAGGCCCTCAGAGAGGGGAAAGGAAGCTGCTTGTAGAGTTAGGTCTGGAAACAGCACTCTCTTCTGTCTTCTGCAGGACTCCTGAGCTGAAGTGAAGATGGGTGACCTTCAAGGAAGAATCTTATGTCCTTGCTTCCGAGAAGCATGAAAAAGTTTCCTGCCTTGCTGTAATTCCACAAAAAGAGTGCTTTCTCAGGATCTGGTTTGCTCCTGGTTCAGTGATCCTGTAGAAAATGTCCTCCCCAATAGCTTCCTCAGCCCCGGCCCTAGGCCTGGAAGTCCGCACTATTGACTGAAATACCTCATCTTCATTCTTTCCTGGTCCCCTTTATATTCAAACCTTATGGCCTCCCTTGCATCTGGACTCACCTTTTGACCACATTTTTTAATAAAGTTTTTCGCAAATAAATATGGAGAGAAAATAATCTACTTCACATGGCTTTAAGGACAAGAAGTAGAAACAAAAGAGAGAGAATTCCACCACAAAATACTGGTTTTCATTGATTTTCCTGAATTTTTGGTCACCCGTGGATCAGGAAGGTTTCCTCCCTTCCCCAGTTTTTCTTGCTTTTTCTGCATTCTGTAATTAGGCATGTTTACCTGAGCTAGGAGAAAGCCCTTAACAATCCCATATCATGGCGATGTCCTACATCTTTTCATTCTCAAAGACAAAAACACAAGGTCCTTCACACCATGAGATACAGAGAAGGGACAACAAGTATAAGTGCAGGTAACTTGTAAGGACTTGATGCCTTCAAGATTTTTATAATCATATTCTTTGGTGTCTTTTTCACTGATTTTTTTAAGAAAGTTAAATCTGGATACTTCTTGAATTTCCCTTTCACTAATTAAGGGTAGGCCTCAACACTTCAATCTTTTTTTCTGTCTCTTGAATAAAAATCAGTGGCATGATGATTCTTTGACTTGGGATATACTCTTCCCCATAAGTGGACTCAAAGGGCCATCAGGACAAAGTTACAACTTACTGATGCAAATAATCCATAACCAATCTATAGATCAAAATTGGGGTGAGTTTATGATGAGCCAGAGCTGAGGACTAGCCAGAGGCCTTTCTTCCCCCAAGGAAGGAAGAGCACCAAAGAAGTGGTGTGTACAGGGTGGTTATATACCATCAAAGAGCATGTTTCAAATATCATTGGAATGTCCCTTTTGCAACAGTCACGAGATTGCCTGGCCAGCACAGCAGTTCACACAGCAGGTAGCAGGTCTATTATCTCAAGCTGGATGGTCACAGGGTGGGCACAGCAATCAATTCCTAGACTAGGGAGAGATGCTTATCCTTAAGGAAATGCCAGTGTAGGGTTTTCCATCTTTAGGGCATTTGTTCTTGTCTTTGGGACATGGCAAATGCTTAAAGTAGATACACAATACATGCTCAATGGCTGTGTCAGGTCCTTTTGGAAAAACAAGGTCAGGTCAAATTAGTTTTATGCTAAATGGCTTCCTCATATACTCCAATATCCTATTGCTTGCCATTTATTTATCAAACTCTAGTTGAAAAACAGCATTTCTGAGACTCTCCAGATTGTGTGACAAACTGTACATGACAGAAGAATCCTGTATGCTGCTTACTGTAGCAGAAATTAGAGACAATGCTGGGAAAAGAAGGAGAATGATGAATACACTGATGTGCATCTAAACAATGAAATATTCTGCAGCTGGAAGAAAAAATAAGAAGCCTCTCTGTACCTTGTTATGGAATAATCTCAAAAATATATTTGTTTCAAGGTACAGGAGAGTATATGTAGTATACAACATGTTTGTTGAAATAGAGGAGAATAAGAATCCATAGCTATACGTATTCTGCTATCCTATTCTAGTCTACTTCCATTTATAAATAGAAAGAATGGAAGGATTTAAAAAGAGTTGCATAAATGACAAGAAAGGGAATGAGTAGTAGCAAACAGAGTTAAAAGCTGGACTTCTCTGAATATGTCTAATTTAACAGTTTTAACATGGTAAACATTCAAATATTTTATGTAATAAAATGTACATGATCAAGTCAAAGGGAAATAATGAACAATTTGACCTCCTTTGCCACCCTTACACCTTTTATTTATTTTTCTTGCCGTTTTTCATTCTCTAACACCTCCAGTACTCCAGAAATCAAGGGGGAAATTTTAAATATTTCACTATTGAGTGTGATGTTGATGTGGATCAGGGCTGCCCCAGGGAGAGAAGCCCAAGGTGTCCTGGCCTACGTGTCGATCTATATGACTCGATTCATATCTAAAGTTACATGACCACACAATAAGCAGACCCCACCTGCACAGATACAATTTTAATGACTTTTTACATCATCTTTCCCTTGGCAAAAATAAGTCACATACTCATGCCTTATAAATTTAGCCCTAACCCTCAACACGTTGCAGCTCTTCACTGCCCATGGGTCCTGTGCCCATGCCGTTCTCTGAATAAAGGTGCACTACTCCCAGACTTTGAGAGTCCAAGAAATCTTTCTTTCAACTCTTTGGCTGGCCGAGCCCACATCAATGCATGCAGTAGAGTAGCTATCCTTTCCTAGACTGAGAAAATTCCTTTTCACTACTAGTTTTTTTTAATAATAGATTTTTTTTAAATTAAGAACAGATGTTGAATTCTGTGAAATGATATTTTATGATTGTATCATGATGGTTATACGATCTTTCTCCTTCTTTCAGTTAACATAGTAACAGAACTCCCAGGCCCAATAAAGCCAGAAAAGGAAATAAATGGCATGCTATATTGTGAGATCTGAACTTTTAAATGCTGTTATGACATCTTCAAGAATCAAAGGGCCCCAAAGGCCTAACTGTGAGTTCTCCTGCTTTCACTAGATATTTTCCCTCTGCTCAGCAGGAAAGATTCACCACCCAGCTGCTTCTCCTGTCAGCCTGAGAAGCTGCACTCATGTGATCCTCAGCCTAAGGGCTTCAGTTCCCTGCCAGCGCATGGAGCTAGTCAAGCAAACTGGTAACATCCTCCTAGGGAACTGGGGGGCCTCATTCTTTCTTTAGTACAAAGCCTGTCTCTCACAGCCCCTGTTTGTTCACCCTGTTCCTGAGTGCAACCCCATCTGGCCCCACATGGAATACAGTGTCCCTCTCCCTCCTGCTGTGAGTATATGTGATAAACTGCTATCACTCTCATCTGTCCATTTGGGCTGTTGTGTTTTCAGCCATCTGATACTATTTAGGGTGGGAACCCCTCCTTCATCAACAGGGTGAATAGAGTTGGGCAGAACAATTGCAGATCAGAAAGGAAGAAATAAAACTATTCCTATCTTCAGTTGATATGATGATCTACATAAAAAAATCCCAAGGAGTGCCCCACCCCAGAAAAGCCCCCTACAACTAATAAGGGAGTTCATCAAGATTGCAGAATTCAAGATCAATCAAAAGAATCAATTCGTATTTCTATATACAATAATGAAGATATCAAACAAAAATTAAGAACACAATACCATCTACAATGTCTCAAAAAAAAAGAAACACTTAAGTAAAACTTTAACAGAACACGTACAGGACTCATATGCTGACAGGTTAATGAAACAAATCAAAGATCTAAATAAATGGAGAGACTTACCACATTCATCGGCTGAAAAACTCAACACAGAAAAGACGTCAGTTCTCCCACAGAATGATAACTTCATTTAACGTAATTTCAATTTAAATCCCAGGAAAATTTTTAATAAGTTGTACAAAAAGTTATTCTAAAATTTATATAAAAAAGCAAAGGACTTAGAACAGATAAAACAAGTTTGATAGAGAAAAATAAAATTGAGGGATTACTCTAATCAAATTTAAGACTTTTACAAAGCTACAATAATCAAGACTGGTGAGTATTGTGGAGGGATGGGCACATAGATTGATGGAAGAGTATAGAGAATCCATAAATAGACCTACACCAACTCACTTTTGACAAAGGTGCAAAGCAACTGAATGGAAGATGGATAGTTTTTTCAAACGGTGGAGCTGGAGAAAGTGGATATCAATAGACAAGAAAAGAAAAGAATGAACATTAAAGAAATAGAAAATGATACCAATTCTCACATTTTATACAAAAATTCACCAAAATAGAAGATAAATTTAAATGCAAAATATGAAACTTCTAGAAGAAAATATAGGTGGACATCTTTGAGACCTAAGGCCTGATGAAGAGTTCTTAGACTTCACGACAAAATCATAATTCATAAAAGAAAAAGATCAATGCATTGGGCTTTATCAAAATTAAAAACTTTTGTTCTGCAAATTTTCCATTAAAATAATGAAAAAATATGCTACAGAGAGAAAATATTGGCATACCCCAAATATCACAAAAGACATATATCTAGAGTATGTAAAAGACTCTCAACACTCCACGCTAAAAAAGGGAAAAAAATTAATTACAAAATGGGTGAAAGATGTGAATGGGAATTTTATCAAAGAGGCTATCCAGATGGCAAATAAGCACACTCAGGGATGTCCATCACTATCCACTAAGGAAATGCAAATTAAGAACATGATGATAAATCACTGCATACTTATTAAAACAGCTAAAATATAAAATACTGACAATTCAAAATCCTGGTGAGAATGCAGAGAAACTGGATCTCTCATACACTGTAACATGCTACAACTCACCTGGAAAATAATTCGGCAGTTTCTTAAAAAACTAAACATACACTTACCACATGACCCATAATCATATTTCTGGGTATTACTGCCAGAGAAATTAAAATTTGTGTTCACACAATAACCTTACACAAATATTCATGCCAGTTTTATTTATGATAGTCCCAAACAAGAAACAACCAAAACCCATCAATAGGTGGATAGCTGAACGAACTATCGTACATCTATACCATAGAACACTATTGAGTGATAAAAGAAAAAGAACAAACTGCTGATACACCCAACAACTTGAATGGATCTCAAGGGCATTATGCTGAGTGAAAAATGCCAATTTCAAAAAGTCACATACTGTATGATTCCATTATTTAACATTCTCAAAATGACAAAATTATAGAGATGGAGAACAGTTTAGTGGTTGTCAGGTGTTGGGGCGATGGTATCTGGAGGAAAGTACTTGTGAATATAAAGGGTAGCATCAGGGAGATCTCTGTAGCAATGGAATGGTTCTGTGCTTGATTGTGATGGTAGTTACACAAATCTACAAAAGTGGCATAACATAGGCATAGAACTATACAAACACCTTGTACCAATATCAATTTCCTGGTTTTGACAAGGTACTATCGTTTCTTAAGATATAGTCATTTGGGGAAAGTAGGTTAAGGGGTACACAGGATCTCTCTGTACTGTCTTTGCAAAGATTTGTGAATCTATACTTATCTCAAAATAAGAAATTTTTAAATATTGGCTTCCAAGTGAGAATAATCTGACCAGAAAAGTTGTCATTCAGAATTGAAGGAGAGGTAAAGAATTTTCCAGATAAGCAAAGTTAAAGGAGTCCATTCCCACTAGACTGGCCTTATAAGAAATGTTAAAGACAACTTCTTTAGGCTGAAAGGAAGGGCACTAACTGGGAACAAGAAAACATCTGAAAGTATAAATCTTATTGATAAAAGTAAATAGGTAGTAAATTATTGGAAAAATTACTCATAAACCTAGTAAGAAGGTTAAAAGATAAAAGTAGTAAAGATAACTGTAACTTTAATAATTTTTCAAGGGAGACACAGTATAAAAAATATGTAAATTGTGACATCAAAAACATAAAATGAGGGGGAGTAAAATGAAGAGTTTTAGAGTGCATTCAAACTTAAGTTGTTATCAACTTAAAGTAGACTGTTATAAATATAAGTTGTTTTATGTAAGCCTCATGGTAACCACAAAGCAAAACCTATAGCAGATAGACAAAAGATAAAGAGAAAAGAATCTAAGCATACCGCTAAAGAAAGTCATCAAATCAGAAAGGAAGAGAGGAAGAGAAGAAGAAAGTAGAAGCGTAATTACAAAATAGCTAGAAAACAGTTAATAGAATGGCAATAAGTATATATCTATCAATAATTACTTTAAATGTAAATGAACTAAATCATCCAATCAAAAGACATAGAGTGGCTGAATGGCTAAAAAAAAAATAAGACTCATCTATGTGCTGTCTACTACAGACTCACTTCAAAGAAAAGGACAAACACAGACTAAAAGGAACAGATGGAAAAATATGTTCCTGCAAATGGAAACCAAAAGAAAGCTGAGATGGCTATACTGATATCAGACAAAATGGAATTTAAGACACAGAAGATAATTGTAATAAGAGGCAAAGAAGGTCATTATATGATAATAAAGAGGAAATCCATTAAGAGAATATAGTGTGGGTAAATATTTATGCACCCAACATAGGACCACCTAAATACACAAAGCAAATATTAACAGACCTTAGGGGGAAAATAGACAGTAATGCAACAGCAGTAGGGACTTCGATACCCTGCTTTCAATGACGGATAGACCATCCAGCCAGAAAATCAATGAAGAAACATTGGTCTTAAACTATACGTTAGAACAGATGAACTTAGACATTTACAGAACATTCCATCCTCAGCAGCAGAATACACACTTCTCAAGTGCACATGAGACATTCTCCAGAAGAGATCATATGTTCAACCACAAAATGGGTCTTAATAAATTTGAGAAGATTGAAAGTATCTTATCCAGCCACAATGGTGTAAAACTAGAAATCAATTACTAGAAGAAAACTGGAAAATTTACAAATATGGGAAGCTTAAACAACATACTACTGAACAACCAATGCATCAAAGAAGAAATCAAAGGAGAAGTAAAATAATATCTTGAGACAAAGGAAAATGGAAACACAACATATCAAAACATATGGGATGTACCAAAAGCAGTTCTAAGAGGGAAGTTCCCAGTGATAAACAGTTACATTAAGAAAAAAGAAAGATCTCAAATAAACAACCTAACATTACACCTTGAGGAACTAGAAAAAGAACAAACAAAGCCCAGAGTTAGTAGAAGGAAGGAAATAACAAAGATCAGAAGAGAAATAAATGAAATAGAGATTGCAAAGACAATGTAAAAATCAATGACTCTAAGAACTTATGTTTTGAAAAGATAAATAAAATAAACAAACATTTAGCTAGACTCACTAAGAAAAAAGAGAAAGAGCTCACGTAAAGAAAATCAGAAATGGAAATGGAGATTTTGCAACTAATACCACAGTAATGCAGAGAATTATAAGAGGCTACTATGAAAAATTATGCACCAACAAATCGGAAAACCTAGAAGAAATGTAAAAATTCCCAGAAACATTCAACCTACCAAGACTGAATCATGAAGAAATAGAAAATCTGAACAGACTGATTACTAGTAAGGAGATTGAATCAGTAATCAAAACTTCCCAACAAACAAAACTCCAGGACCAGATGGCTTCACTGGTGAATTCTATCAAACATCTAAACAAAATTTAATACCAATCTTTAAGCTCTTCCAAAAAATAGAGGAGGAGGGAATGCTTCCAAATTCATGTTATGAGGCCAGCATTACTCTGATACCAAAACTAGACAAGGACACTACAACAAAAGAAAATTACATGCCAATATCCCAGATCAACAGAGATGCCAAAATTCTCCACAAAATATTAGCAAATTAATTGAACAGTACACTAAAGGGATCATATACCACAATCAAGTGGGATTCATTCCAGGATGCGAGGATGGTTTAATATCACAAATCAATCAATGTGATATACCACATTAACTAAATGAAGAATCAAAATCATATAATCATCTCAATAGATGCAGGAAAAACATTTGACAAAATTCAACATCCATTCATCATTAGGGAAATGCAAATAAAATTCACAATGAGATATCAAATCACACATGTTAGAAAGGCTATCTTCAATAGCACAAGATAAACATTGGCTAGGATGTGGAGAAAAGGAAACACTTGAGCACTGTTGGTGGTAATGTAAATTGATACATGCACTATGGAAAACAGCATGTAGGTGTCTCAAAGCATTAAAAATAGAACTACCATAAGATCCCACTTCTAGGTATTTATCCAAAGGAGATGAAATCAGTATCTTGAAGAGATATCTGCACCCCCATGTTTACTGCAGCATTATTCACAATAGCCAAGATTTGCAAACAATCTAATTATTTGTCAAAAGATGAATGGATAAAGAAGACATGGCATACACACACACACACACACACACACACACACACACAATAGGGTATTACTCAGCCATGAGAAAGAAGCAAATCCTGCCATTTGCAGCAACATAGGTGGACCTTGAGGGCTTTATGGTAAGTGAAACAAATCAGACAGGTAAAGACAAATGCTGCATGATATCTTTTATATATTGAATCTAAAAAAACCAAACTCATAGAAACATAGAATAGAATGGTGGTTACCAGGGGATAGGGAATGGAGGAAATGGGGAGATTTTTGTCAAAGAGTACAAACTTCCACTTATAAGGTGAATAAAGTTATGGGGATCTAATGTACAGCATGGTGACTATAGTTAACAATACTGTACTGTATACTGTAGACTTGATCAGTCTATTCAGATTCTCTATTTCTTCTTGATTCAGTTTTGGAAGGTTGTACGATTCTAATAATTTATCCATTTCTTCTAAATTATCCAATTTGTTGGCATATAGCTTATAATATGGTACTAACCATTTTATAATCTGTGTTATCCATTGTAATTTCTCCTCTTTCACTTATGACTTTATTTATTTGAGCCTTCTCACCTTTTTTCTTGGTAAGTCCAGCTAAAGGTTTGTCAATTATGATTATCTTTTCAAAGAACCAGCTCTTAGTTTCATTGATCTTTTCTATTGTTTTTAAATATGTACTTCATTTATTTCTGTTTGGATTTTTGTTATTTACTTCCTTCTGCTGATTGTGCTCCTATTTTGTGTGGATAGGCATTTACAAGTGTTATGTCCTCTTTTTGGATTATTCCCTTTATCGTTATGTAGTGCCTTTCTTTGTCACTTGTTACAGTTTTTGTTTTAAAGTCTATTTTGTTTGATATAAGTATTGCTACCTCAGCTTTCTTTTCATTTACATTTGCATGGAATATTTTTTTTCCATCCCTTCACTTTTAGTTTGTGAGTGCCTTTAGATCTGAAGTGTGTCTCTTGTATATAGCATATATATGGGTCTTGTTTTTTTAATCTATTGAGCCACTCTGTGTCTTTTGGTTGGAGCATTTGGTCTATTGACATTTAAAGTAGCTATTGATAAGTATGTACTGTTGTCATTTTGTTAGTTTTTTTCCTGAGTGTTAGTAGTTTTTCTCTGTTCCTTTCTTCTTCTCTTGCTTTCTTTCCTCGTGATGAATGGATAAAGATGTGGTATTTATGCATAATGAATAACTACTCAGCCATAAAAAAAGATGAAATCATGCTATTTGTGACCACATGGGTAGACCTTGAGGATATTATGCTAAGGAAAATAAGTGAAACAGAGAAAGTCTATTACAGTATGATTTCACTCATAAGTGGAGTTTAAAAAGAAGAGCAGAAACAACAACAAACAAACATGGATACAAAGATTATATTGGTGGTCACCAGAGGAGAACAGGGGAGGGAGGCAGGTATAAGGGGTAATAGGGCACATGTGTACTGTGACTGATAGTAATTAGTCTTCGGGTAGTGAACAAGATGTAGTCTACACAGAAATCAAAATATAATGATGTACTCCTGAAATTTATGTAATATTATAAGCTAATGTCACTTCAATTAAAAACAAATAAATAATTTTTTTAAAAAACAAGAAATAACAAGTGTTGGCAAGGATGAGGAGAAAGAACACTTATGTGCTGTTGGTGAGAATGTAAATTAGTGCCACCACTATAGACATCAATATGGAGTTTCCTCAAAAGATTAAAAATAGAACTACCACATGATCCAGTAATTCCACTTCTGGGTATATGCCCAAAGGAAATGAAAACTCTAACTCAAAAATATATCTGCACTTCCATGTTCATTGCAGCATTATTTACAAAAGCCAAGACTGGGAAGTAACCCTAGAATTCACTGATGGATGAATGGATAAAGAAAATGTGGTATATATATATGTGCAATGAAGTCAAAAAATTCAGTCATAAAAAAAAAGAAAGAAATCCTGATATTTGCAACAACATAGATGAAACTTGAGGGCATTATGCTAAGGAAAATAAGTCAGACAGAGAAAGACAAATATCATATGATCTCACTTATATGTGGAACCTAAAAAAAGAAACCACTGAACTCATAGATGCAGAGAACAGATTAGTAGTTGCCAGAGTTGGGGACTGGGGGAGGGTGAAGCGAGTGAAGGTGGTCAAAATGTGCAAATTTCCAGTTATAAGTAAATAACTACCGGGGGTGTAAAGTACAGCATAGTGACATAATGACTGTAGTTAATAACACTGCTTTATATATTTGAAAGTTGCTAAGAGAGTGGATCTTAAAAGTTCTCCTCACAAGAAAATAAAATTTGAAACTATCTGTGGTGATGTATGTTAAGTAGACTTACTGTGGTGATCATTTCACAATATATACATATATCGAATCAATATGTTGTACACCAGAGACAAATATAATTTTATATGTCAATTATATCTCAAGAAAAAGAAACGAAATAGTTTCTGACCAAATAAACTTGTGTGGACATAACAAATTTCAAATGCTACAAGTACAATGATATCCCTAACTTTGGCAACTGTATTTTTCCTGATGATCCCCTCAAAAGTAGACAGTAGTGCATGTATGTTGGGGAGGTATGTGTGATAAATGCTATATTACATAACTCCAGTACGTATTGCATGTGTTTCCCAGTAACTTCCCTTCTTTTCCTTCTGGTAAGAGATTACATCCCTGTGAATACAGCAGTGGGCAACTGACCTTCACCTAACCTATCAAATACCTTAACAATGAATTGATTCAGGGCTGAGTATGTGGCCCAGTGTGGTCAATAATTATCCATCCCTGGAATTTTTCTACGTGGAGTCATTACAAAAGCCCCCTTGATTCAAGGATAATGTAACTGAAAGGATGTGAAGATCCACAATGTTGAGCAAAAAGTAAGAGAAAATAAGGCCAACACACTGGGAGAAATAAAGCTGAGAGATGGAGAGAGAGAACAGATAAACAAGGATATGACCCTAAAACAAATCGATTTCTCTCAGTTGCGTGCTTTCTTTCTCTTTTAACATATTGTTTGATGTGGTTTCCTATAGATTGCAACTGAAACAATCTTGATTAACACTAAAACAAATACCCGGAATTTGGTTTTGACATATAGAAGAAGCTAAGACATACAACTACCTGAGTTTTGATGGAAATGTGTCCTTTATGTCAGAAATAGCAATTGGTATTAGGTGGGAACATACCAGCTGAATGAGATATCTCCTATCCTCAGACCATGAGCCTACTAAAGTCCTAATGTCAAAAATACAGTTATATAATTGATAAAATACAACAAGAAAGAATCAAATTTCTCTTCAAGCCAATTCATCCAAAAGCATAAATACTAAATAAATTTAGTTAGGTTTGTTATGTCAACCTAACTAAAGAGGTAAACTGAGTCTAGCTCAAAATTGTCAAAAAGATGAGTTTATTTGGGAATAGCAGAGGAATTGCAATTCAGGACAGGACATGCAAACTCTAGCAGGCTATGGGGGAGTCCATTGAGGGTTTGAGGTAGGCTTTATTTATTGGCAGGAAATGTAAAGAGGTGAGAGTTCAGTTAGAGTCTGTTAAAATCAAAAACACATAGAGACCACCTTTGAAAAGTCCCCAAGCACCCAGTCATACAAACAAATCTCAATTCATCTTATTTTGCAAGACCAACCCAACCTGGGTCATTTCTTGTTCATACCTCCGGACACCATAAGCAAAATTTCCCAAGGTTGGTATGAGGCAACCCCTGACCAATTCCCTACCATTGAAGAAAATTGCGTTATTATCAGTTTTCTGTAAATCAGGCGTTTATGAGAAATCAGTTTCTCAATCCTTACATTTTGTTTTTCTGAGGGCACATGCATGAGATTTTCCATTTTATGTCCTCCAGTTCCATTTTAGATTGAAATTCTTTCACAGTTAAGAGGCATTCTTTCTGCCCATGGCCCCAAATCCAAGGTAACTGAGAGTCAAATGGTCGTGCACCACAGGGAACCAGTGAAAATGGAATTATCTGCTCCACAAAGACATTGTTGGAAGTAAAGTTAGACAAAAAGGGAACACACAAAATGAGAAATGACTGATACCCAGAAAGAGTCAGGGAAATATTTGTGTGGGGGCATAGAATGATCATTTAGGAGCCTTTCAAATGTAATGTAATTCTTTCCTGGTAAAGGCACAAATGCCTCCTACTTAAAAAGCTATTTACTGGCATATGACCTGGGAAAATGGGCCAGAGAAGTCTGTCTCTTTGTCACCCTTTTCTGCCCATCCACAGAAGAAGGAAATTGGTAAACTGAAGACCTGTGACTATGATTGGGACACCTAAACCTGTAGTAAAGAAAGAAGCTACAAGAATTGAGACCACATTGAAGGATCTTGGCTCAACAAGAATTTAGTTTTAGTTGCTACCTAACACATTCCTCATTAGGGTGAAAAATACATTTCATGAAGAATTTAGAATTGCACAATGCCTAAGGTATTCCTCAATATCCAATGTGCCCCACACCCACACCTAGACCCCATTAAACACATCAAAATGAAAAACGCTACTAAATCGCGTGACACACAGAAGAATCCTACCCTGTGCCACCTCACAGAAGTGGCCATGTAGGATGAGGGACAGCATAGACTCTCCTCGGGTCCAGAGCCAAGGTCTAGCCAGATTGTGTGACCAACCTCACTCCTCTGCTCTCTCACTCAGCAGGACACGCTCTGTACCTTTTCTCCCTTTGCTGGTTATAGTTTTATTGCGGTTACATTATCATTTCCTCCTGTATTGAAGGGAGCTGAATTTATCATTTCACCATTGTTTGTAGAGCCAATAAGAGCCACATCCAAAGCAGAAAAAGCAATTCATATCATCAGAGATCCTGGATGTGGAGTCAATGTGACATGGTGTTTTCTCCCTTTAGAATGCGACAAGTGAAGCTGGGTTGTGTACAGACTACACAAATTCTACTTAGAGGGAGAATCTTCTGAATTTTTCGAACAGAAATAAAAAAACAGGAAAAGAGAAAGATATATCAGAGCTTTGTATAATGGATTATGATAATTATGGTTATTATTATTATTATTATTACTACCACGCCATTCCCTATCTGGTCTTTCATTTTTCTGTCCTTGTTTTGGGGGGTAGATGTCTCCATCTGTGACACATAAATGGATTCAAATCCAAAGTCTGGCCAATCAGAGTCTGACATTCCATGGCTGAAGTGGTTGGTTGAAAAATTGGAGTGTCATTCAAGCTGGGCTTTCTGCACATTGTTAAATTGGAGGTGACATAATGGTGTTTTGCCATTCAGATGATGGGTTGAAAATATGAGATGACCATTTTCCTAGCCATGTGGAAAATGCTTGACTCTCATCAGAGAAAATAAGGAAATACACAGGGAAAAGCAGAAATCAGACACAGAGAGCACAAGCAAGTGAAAGAAAATACACACAGAGAGAAATGGAGAAGGAGAGACAGAGAGATAAATAACATAAAGAGAGAATATAGACAAAAGTAAAGACAGGAGACAGAATGACAAGAGAGAGAGAAAATGACAGTAAGGCACATAGTCCAATGGACTGAGGCAGAAAGACATTCTGAGAGACAGACACAGAAAATTAGGAGATAGATGTGACAAAGAGTCACAGCAAGAGAAAAGAGAGAGAAAAAGACAGAGAAAGAGAAAAATTCATAAACAGAGATATGGATATAAAGAGAAACGCAGAGACAGAGACAGAAAGACAGAAAAGCCATCTAATGGATTAACAGAGAGAGAAATATTCAGACAGACAGAGAAGGCAAAAGAGATATGGAGAGAAAGACAAAGAGAAGCAAACAGACAGACAGAGTAGAAAGAGAAAGAAATACACTGAGAATAGGGAGTGAGGACAGAAGGAGGAGAGAGGGGACAGGAAGCTAAAAGAGAAGGTAAATAGAGGTCTCATTTGAGTCCTGTGATGTAGGAAATTTTCTGAAGCAAAATTTGCATATGAACTTTCCAATTGCGTGAACCCCCAAAATTAATTTTTCCCTTAAGGTGGTATTAGGAGAGTTTTCATCATATGCAAACGAAAAAGTGCTTTCTAATAAAACTTCCATTGCTAATCATGTATTTGGGTAGGTCAGATTTAATTAATAATCATTGTCTTTTCCTCCAGTGTACACAGTGCACTTGACAGGAGATATTTGTGCTGTCAGTGTGGTTCATGAAAACATAGGCATTAGGTACCACAACTAGCACAAAATAAAATTAGACCAAGTATGAGGACTCATGATTTTTTAGTATCTTTACCTTCTTTGTGGCATAAGTGAACTTAAGTTCTGAGAATCTGACCTTATCTTTGCTCACTGTTTCTTCACCACCACCATCATATTCAATGAGAACTGGGAACACAGTTGATCCTTAAATCTATTTAATCTTGAAAAAATTTATTGAAAGAGCATGATATTTAGTTCATGGGCAGTCTTCAGAAGAGAACAAGATCAGAAATGCCTGCTGAGAGTACTGTGGTTCAAACAGATACAGCAGGCAGCACAGAGAGCAGCACCTCCAGCACAGGGTGGAAAGCAAAGTCACAGGAAGAAAGACAAGAACACAAAAAGAACCTGGCAGCTGCTTCTCAGTCTCTTTGGGAGCCAGATCTCGATGGGTGACAGAGCTGGCAGAGCTGGTGTGTTGACAGGCCTGAGAGAAGGGAGGCTGGGAAGCCTGGACAAAGTTGATGACAGGACAAGACCAAAGGAAAAAGGTGACAGATCCCAGGGAGAAGGTTTGGGGTCAGGGCACGAGCCCTGGAGGAAAGAGAAGAAAGAGTCACACCAATCCCTGGGGAAAACTCACCCCTGCCCTCCCTCGGGGCCTGTCTGCAGATCAGGACACTAAGGTTGATGCCGTATCAACACCCGCTCCTCATTACCTCCCTTGCTAATGAGTAAAGATGATACTCTGCTAAAGTGAACACAAAACTTCAGCTTGAACGGGCACGTGGAAGGCAGAAGAGCAGAACTAAACACTTCGGTGAAGCACAAGTCATGGACGAACTGGACAGGTAAGAACTGTAATTCCTGTCATCTCACCTACCAGCAAGTTCAGCAAGACTTTCTGTAATACTGGAACCTTGGGGCATCATCAAAGCCTCATTGAATGACTGATATCAAAGCTCGGATCTTATTCTGGAGAACAATCTCTGAAGTTCCCTGCAGAAACTATGCAGAATGTTCCAGGCTCTTCCCCTGCCTCAACTTACAGGTTACGAATGTGGCAAGAAGTAAGGACAAAATAACAAAAGCACGTTAGAGTGTCCAGACAAGCACACTCAACTCCTTTTCCATCTTACGTGTGTCACATTTCTGAGCAAGAAGAGTTGGAATAATACCTGTGAGTGGACCTGAGGGTATGCTGCCATCAGTAAGAATGAAAAGAGAGAGGAAAGAAAAACTCACTAACCTGGGTAGTGGCAAAATTGCATTTCTCAGTCTTGATCTCACCCTCCAAAAGGAAATGAGTGAGCAGCTCCAGACCATTATTTCCTCCACTCCCACCCATGTACAATAAGGCTTCAACTGCCATAAAGTGAGATCACCCCAAGGTCAGTTCTGCTCATCAAAAGATATCATGAAGAGAGTTAAAAAGCCACAAAGTACAAACAAGTCTTTGCAAAGCATGTACTGACAATGGACTTGATTCAGAATCTATTTTTGAATCCTTTAAAAATAAAATAAGAAAAAGATAATATGATAGAAAAAAGAAGAAAATCTCTAAATAGATACTTCGAGAAAGAGTAAATACCAATGAACAAGAAACATATGCAGAACTGCCCATCCTTATTAATAATCAGAGAAATACAAGTTAGACATACAGTGAAATATCACTACATACCCACCAGATAAGGAAACATTAAAAAGTCTAAAGTACCAAAAGCTGCCAAGAATTGGGTTCTTTTATAAACTGCTGGTGAGAGTGCACACAGGACAATCAATATGAATGATAGTCTGACATTCTCTCATAAAGCTGAAGATGCGCACGCCCTCTTGACCCATCAATTCCGATCTAAGTATATACTCTAGTCCATGCTGCAGGATACATGGGAAAGAAAGGGAAGCAACCCAAATGTCCATCCACGTTAGAATGGGTATGTACACCATTGTACCTACATGATGGAATCTACTACACAACAACGAAAATGAATGGACTACTCTTACGTGAAAGATCTATGGCAAATCTTCTCAAACATAATATTGAGCAAAATAAGCAAGAAGAAATACGACATTAATAGAACATTTGAGGGGGAAATACTAATCTATAATGTTTGAGGATGTATTCATATATGTTAAAATTGTATAAATTAGGATTATAAGAGTCACAATAGTGCTTACTTCTGTGAAATAGAAGTCAGTGTAATTAAGAAGAGGTATGTGACAGTCTTTAGGGGTGCTGGTAATATTCACCCATTTTTGACCTGGTTACTGGTTATTTGGTTATTTCTTTGTAACTTTTGTTAAATTTAACGTGTATATTTTATATAATGTCTGTGTTATACTATATATCAAAATAACTAATGTAAATAAATTGTGGGGTAATAATACTTACCCCAGAGTGATCAGTGTGTGTGCATATGTGTGTGTGTGTGTGTGTGTTGTGTCTTTTAGAAAGATTAAGTGAGGTGGTTTGTGTAATGATATTACTACAGGATTTGAGAATTATTTAGTGCAAAATAAATAGTAATTTCCGTGGTTTTTTCACTATTCTCATAACCCTATTCACCATCAATACTGACTCAAGTTTGTACATAAACTCAGAATTAGTGACAGTTACTGCCTGTCCTCATCCCATTTTTTCTCTCAGACCCAGAACACTATCTTTGTGAAAGTGTCACTTACACTCAAGGAATGGGCAATTGTGTCTTCAGACAGTGAAGCTACAGAGACCATGGCTGTCTTGAATTTCTCCGACCCTGAGTCCAACAGTACACGACATCACCTGGCCCAGAAAGTCCCTCAGGTGGCAAATCCTCTGCGCTTACTCTCTGAGGTTTCTTAATGTTTCTCAAGCAGTCTCATATGCTTTTTGTCCTGCATCTGGCATGGAAATGTACTTTCTCTTTTTCTTCCAACTCTGAGATCCCAAAGTCTTTTCCCTGAGAGAAACTACCCTCCCTCCAACTGAAGAGGTTGAAGAAAGGAATCTAGCAAAATTTTCTTTCCTGAAGAGGAGAAATCTGGACTATGATACGAGCCCTTCCAAATTCTACCTGGGATTTGGTCAGAGTGCAATACACCCGACCCTAAGCCCCAGCGCCCCCAAGACATTAATTCCCAGATCTGGGATCTCTGGAGGTAGCTGTCCAGCACTTACTTGGAGCACCTCTGTGGTGAACCATGGGAGTCCTCAGCACCACGAGAACAACATCACAATTCCAACTGTGCTCCAAGGGTTCCTGGGGATTGTCACAGTCATCTTTCCAGACTTGAAACAGAAAACAGCTCAACAAAAGCATTGGCAGTCAGCACAGCTGCCACCAGTTAACCTGATGTTTCACTTTGCAGAGGATGAAAACAAGGAAAACTTCTATGACTTTTAGGATTGGACAATTTCTAGGAAAAAAAAGTCAACCAAGCCAATAACTTAAGTTCTCATCTGCGTCTGGGTAAACACTTTTAATGAAAGTTCTCGATCAAAAATTATTCATGGGCCATCTACTTGATGCCGAGCACTAGATTGGCACCAAATTTCAATAAACTTTGTGATAAGCTAAATATACGTAGGGAGGTTCAAGAACAAAAAGAAGAAGTTGATTTGGAGCATTTCTTCCTTGGGCATTTATTTAAGTTCTCTGGTTCTTATATTTAGGATTTGACAGTGAGGAGGTGGAAGGAAATGGAATGATATTCCTAAGAAGAGAAGATAATTGTCTAAAAGGTCTTCATTTTCTTCCTTGACTTAGCTTTATGAGACAATATGAGATATAATGTAAAAGGCAACAGATTTTGAGGAAAATGTACTTGTATCACAGAGAATTTGTAATCTTTGTGATCTTCAACAAATTACATTATCTCTATTAGCCTCTATCATCTTAACTTTAAAGTGTAGACAGTATCCACTTGGTAGGGTTACTATTTAGATGAAATGAAATTGTGTATATGACACGTTAATTGCAGATCCTGATAGACAGCTAGAACTGAAGACATGGTAGTTCATTTTCCCCAGAAACAAGCTCTGTTGTGTGCTTTTAGAGGGGATCAAATAGAGGCTGTGATGAGCAGATAGTTGAGTAAAACTCACTGAGTTATTTAACCAGCTATCTGCATTCTCAACACATACATCTTACATAACCAAAATTCAGAGGATTCTTTCCAGAAAAAATTAGTTTTCCAGGGATGTCTTGGTACTTCTGAGGCTATTGATAACCCCAGGTACTACAATAGCAACAAGGAGGTAAAAAGGTTAAAATGAAGGTTAATAGGAGCTCTTGGAGATATGAATCTAACCCAGAGAAGAACAGACATATAATTATTGTTATAATTATGAATATTATTATTTGTATTGGTATAACAATAATAGCTGTCATTTTAGACCCGGTATTTGTCACAAACTGCACTACACATTAAAATATATTACTTTATGTAATCTTATTGACAATTTATGAGGTAATAATGATTATCCAAATTTTCGGATAAGAAAACCATCCTTTAGTTTGAGTAACTTGCCCAAAATCACGGCTTAAAATTTGTTTTAATGATATACCTTTAATAATCAGTCTTGAACTATACATGATATTTCAGTCATTTATAGTAATAAGACAAGTGTTTGAGCAAAATATTGAAAAAACAAAATGTCATAATTTCAAATAATACAGCTTTTGGACACTGTTAAATACGTAACCAAGAGCAAGACTGAGGGTTGTCAATTGAATCAGAAGAGGGATCATAATGCTCCCTCACTATTGTCTTGCAAATTGATACAAAACATGCATTTATATCTCACATTAACATTAAATTAACAAGGATATACATCAACTGGTTTCACATGTGCTTTTAAATATACATGATGTTTTAAAATTAGGCAAATCCCCAATTGCTCCTCTCCTAATAAATTACTGAGCAACCTCTTTAATTTTTATTGAGGAAACAGAATCTCAGGTAAATCTTGCAGTAATTTTCAGATATATCCTTGAATTATAAATGTTGATGATTAGCAAATAAACACCCATTATGTTTCATATATCATATACAATTAACTATGAAGTTCTGAAGTCAATTGAAAATAGAGGCCCTGCAATGATCAGACATGTCCCTCATACCACTGTTGTTAAGTATCCAGATAACTTTGTGATTCCTTATACACACAAAAAAATGTTTTTATCAGGAAAATCTTTCTATAGTGTCTATCTTCGTCTTTTGTGCCCTTCCTATTACCCATAGTTTTCTGGTTTTTCAAGAATAAAAAAAAACTTGAAAGAAGATGAATGTGAAGAATGTAATATGCACTAAACAAATGTTTATTGAATGCTTAAATGTGCTGTTCTACATGTTGAGGATATAGATAAAATACCTGCCTTCATGGTGCATACATTCTACTGGGAGAAACATACTAATGTTTTTAATCAATAAACATTTTAGCACCCGTTATATATCAGTCACCATATTAGGTGCGAGGGACATAATATAGAAGAAAAATGGGTGTGGTCCCTGTCTCATAAGGCTTAGATGCCAACAGATACAACAAATATTTCCTTTTGTTTTTTTATCATGTTAAGATCTGGAGGAAGAGCATTCTAGACAAGAGAGAGTGCAAGGTCCCTGAGGAGGGTATGAGTTTGGAGCATTTAAAGAACAAGAAGGTCGGTATGGCTGGAACAAAACTGGAGAGTTTATAGAGAAAAGATCACATGAGACATGGCAGAGAGTTTTGATTTTATCCTAATGGTCATCAGAGCAAATATCTCCACCCTAATACTTGACTGTTACATTTTATAAAGACAAATAGAGACATGAAGTGGGCCAGTCATTTTTTTCCTGCTTTTTTCCCTAAAGAAATCTGTACTTTCAAAAATAAACCCAGATAATAGAATATTATTCAGCACTAAAGAGAAATGAACTATCAAGCAGTGAAAAGGCATGCAGGAAATTTAAATGCATATTACTAAGGGAAAGAAGCCAATCTGAAAAGGCCACAAACTATATGATTAGAACTCTATGAAATTTTGGAAGATGTAAAACTATGGAGACACTAAAAAAAAATCACTGATTGCCAAGGGCTGGGGAGAGAGAGGGATGAATAGACAGAGCTGAGAGGACTTTTAGGGCAGTGAAAATACTCTGTATGGTGCTACAATGGTAGATACACGTCATTATACACTTGTCAAAACTCACCACCAAGAGAACGCCACCAAGAGTAGACCCTAATGCAAACTATGAACTTTGGGTGATAATGATGTTTCAATGTAGAATCATCAAATTGTAACAAATGTACCACTCTGTTGGGGAACGTGATAGTGGGGGAGGCTGGGCATGTGTGGGGACAGAGTCTATGTGCAAACTCTCTATTTTCTGTTCAATTTTGATGTGAATCTAGAATTGCTACAAAAAATAAAGTCTATTCAAAAGAATAAACAAATAGATAATAAAGAGATAGCACCCAACAGTAGAACCTAAGGAGAAGTAAATCAGGAAGGAAGAAAGACCTAGTAGTCCTCGTTGGTAGTAAGAACAGGAATTAAGTATTCCCACCTTGAAAGAATGAGGAAAGAACCTTATGTTTTTGCATTACTAGAGGGGAAATATAAAGCTGTCACTGGGCTTCCACCAGCAGTGAGCTGATGATGAACAGTGTCCCCTCCGAATGCAAATGTGTTCTCTGGAAGCTCATAGGAGAGACACCTACCCAGGCTGTGCAGGGGGTATGTGTTAGTAGATTCAAGATTCAAGTAATTCAAGAAAGAATTCTTTTTGAGGGAACATGAAGTATGAGTCCTAGAATGCATCACACAGTCCTCATCTAACCCCCATCCACATGACCACCTCCTCTCACCCCATTCCCCCCTGAGAAAGCAGAGGCATTGCCGTGCTTCCTGTCCTTGAGAACCATAAAAACTTCAGTTCTGCTTGGCTTTATATCAAGTGAACTTCTTCAGTCCTTGGAATTTCCTGATCTCAGGGCAACTTCGTACAGACTCTAAGTGACAACAGACTTTAGAGCTCAGAGGTCTTTTAGGAGTGGCTAAAACCTAATCTGACAGGATCAGCTAGTCCACCTGACTCCAGCCCTCTCTAGATTTCTTCTTGACATTGTCCTCATCTCTGGTCTATTATTAAAGAAAGCCACTGCTGAGGAATGCCTGAGATGAAGGGGACACAGGAAAATATCTTGATTCTGGGTAAAGTCCTTCTAATCACCCCATATGACAGTGAACACAGTGTAGACAGACGTGGGGTGGAAGTGGGAGACAGAACAGGAGAAGCAATGAATATGGGTTGTGGGATTGGGCGACAGTTAGGAGACACTTCCTTGGTGAACACTATCTGTGTAAACCCAGCTTCCCTCAGTTTTGGATG
This sequence comes from Equus przewalskii, assembly GCF_037783145.1. NCBI lineage: Eukaryota > Metazoa > Chordata > Mammalia > Perissodactyla > Equidae > Equus > Equus przewalskii. Next base: position 33,522,830 of record NC_091849.1, read on the forward strand.
ATCCTTGGGGACAAATGCCAAGAAGATACCAACTTCTTTGCCAACATCTTTCAGAATCTAGGCTCTATGGGTAGAACTCATTGTCAGCATCAGAATCTTCCTCTACTAATAGAGGACCCAAGATCTTATCTTGTATCTAACTTGGAAATCAAGAAATATTTATAAAATTATTTGTAGTTTTATTTCTACCAACCTCAGTAATCTTAAATATTCTCCAGCCCACCATTTCCTGCATCGGCAATTACTAATGAATCACTCAATTGCTCTGCAATGTTTTTGAGACTTATACATTTTTAACCCATAACATCTTTGGACAACCAGTTGCATCAATTGCTTGTGCGTCATTTAAAGCACTCCTTTTCTCACAAATTTTTTCTTTCAAATAATAAAGTAAGAATAAAAGGTGTATCCTCTTTCTCATTTTGGGGAAACTAATGAACAAACTAAATTAGTAGATGCACCGTGTTTCCACATTTGTAAAAATGTTATACACCCCAGAGGCCTGTTGTTATGAACAGCAGTAGACAGGCTCTGCAATAGAGAGCTGCACATATTACTTTCTATTAGAATGGGTATGGTTTCGATTTTTTAAATGTCTAACAAAAAGAGAAATGTGTTTCTTTTCTAATAGAGACTTTAATCTCATAATGAACTGTGAGTTCCTGATACTTCTCTTTAAACTCAGGCACATCTAACCATTTTACATCATGCCTCTGTGTCCTGCCCAGTCATGCACATCTCCCTATACCGGTGTGTCCCCACAGGGGACCTGACTTACAAGCCCACATGCACATATACACAGTTCTGCTCTTGGAACAGATTTCCCAAAAGCAGAGGCACAAAAAAGAGTCCATGTCTGATAGCTCAGGAGAGACAGCTGTTTACTATCTCATGTTCAGAACAGACTACACACTCAGAGACCATTTTGGCTTTTGTCCTATTATCATTCTTCTCTAATAGCCTCAAGCTGATTTAATTTATTAATGTAAAATATATTGACACATCTATATTAAATACATGTATATTTATATTATACTACGCAATGTGTGTAGTGTTATAAAATTTTAATATTTAATAGATATTTAACACTACTGAGTGCCAGGTGTTGTTCTATGCACTTAAGAAATAATAATCCTCATAAAAATCATGTAGGATCACATACTATTATCATTCTCATTTTACAGATGTAGTAATTGAGGCATAGAGATGTCAAACAACGTGTCCATGTTCACATAATCATTACATGGGAGGGCTGGCATTTAAACTCAGACATTGTGGCTCCAGAACGTGTGCTCTAAACAACTATGGTAGGCTATCTCTTGATAGAAACATGATAGATGATAGACCCAGAGAAAGATGATAGATAAATGATAGATGATGATGATGATGAACATGATAGATAGACAGATAGTCAGAAAATAGATAGATAGATTGATGAAGGGAGGGAGGGAGAGAGAGGAAGGAAAGGTTATGTATTGTGGCATCTCTGCTTCTCTGTTATCACACAAAAATAACACAAATGTTTGCTATGCATCAACAGCCAAAACTCACTTTGTAGCCCAGCATGGGTGTAGGCTCACAGAGGAGGGCAGTCTTCCTCCAGAGAAGGTGGAAGTGAGTGTGTAACACGGTGATGATTAGTGCTGCTGTGCACAGGGTCTCAATGAGTGAGTTAAGGATTCACTGGAGAAGTGGAAAACTTTTAAGGCCAGAGGTCAACCACAGAGGAAAAGCACAGGCATCACCCTCCCCCTTCCAACAGATGGGGAATCTGAGCCTGGACACTCATCGAGCATCTATTCCAGGGTTAGGACCTCACCTCCTTATTGCTCCCCCTTTTATAGGGCACATGTGAGAAGGTGGCCTTGACAGTGGGAATATTCAGATTACTCTGGTGCCAAGAAGAGAGGATTTTGGCACAGTAATTTACAAGAGTTGTCTGGGAACACCCACTGCCAGTATCTGGGGAACTTCAGCCCATGGGAAGTTGTAATTCCTCTAGTATGAGGGGAAGTTGAAGGTTGGTCTCAGCTCAGCCCCTGAGCTGGCAGAAGAGGTTCCCTGGGCCAGCTAGTTCACGGTCCAGGCAATCCCAATGAGCACCTGAGTGGCTTTTAGCCACTCTTCTCTTGCACGGCAGTGAGTTAGGGTGGAGACCAGTGTGGCTGCTCTGTGTAAGACATCGTGGTCAGGAAACAAAGAAACGAATGATGGCTTCAAATATGAGCCCTGAATTTCAAAAACATACTGTCTAAATCACAGAGTTGCAGAAATTGGTTTGCAGTCAAGTTGTAATTCACATGAAGAAGTCTTGTAGCATATTCTAGGGTAAATAAGGACAGAAATTTTAAAGCCTCTCAAGAAACACCATAGAGTGATTGTGTATGTGTGTATCTATCTATGCATATGTAGGTATCTGTATATACATGTGTGCATATATAAACAAATATTCACATTCATAAGGTATAAATGCTAACAAAAATATTCATCTAGGGAAGAAGATAGAAAAGGTAAGAGAGGACTCTAGTGAATGTGGTCAACATGAAAGAGAGAAAATATATACCATTTAGATACTTCTGACAGAAAGAAAATCTTTCCATTTCTCTGGTGACTAAATTGCTTAGGAGGGGATGAAGATTTTCACTCAATAATTAGGACTAAAAGACTCAAAATAGAAATATTGTTGGTATTATATAAATTAATGAAATGAGCACCAAATTGAAAGTCAAAAAACCTGAGTTCTAGAACTTGTTCTGCCACTCACAGGCTGTACGACACAAGAGAAGCTCTTTAGACCAGTATGACCTGAATTTTTCTACTTCATTTTTTCATTGAACTAATATTTATTGCTTGGCACTGTTCCGGGCACTGGACATCATGGGGGGGAGGGAGTGGAAGGCAGCATTCCTGGCCTCCTGGGGCTCAGTTCTAGTTGGACTACATTATACTCAGCAAAATGCTTGGATTGAACTAGATCATCTCTATAGTCCCTTTTATGCCTTCGACCATGTGGTTAGGTCCCTGGGGACATCTCAGGGTGACGGGAAGCTGGCCAGTGTCCTGAGGTCACAGAATAGCCAATTTGCCAAATGGACTTGCTTCTTGTAAATCTTAAATTCTAATTGACCAGATTTTCTTTTGTATACATAAGACCATTTTACAGAATATTAAACTAATTTGTCTTTGACCTACGTCCCTATTGCTACAGCTGGAGACTTAAGCGATGAGGGGGCGAGTGTTCTTAATAAACAGCAGCCTAAGGAGGGAGGGGGTTGAGGGAAAGGAGATGGGCAGTGACAGACAAAAGCAGGAGGGCTTCCCTGCTGGTCTTCAAAGCTTCCACCACCTCTTCTCCCTTCCCAGAATTTTCTTACTGCCCACCGCTCCTTTCAGAGCCTGGCAGACGGAGGTAATGTGAGAGGAAGGAGACGCGAAGGCTACGTGGGGAAAGCCCCTTAGAAAACGCCAGGTTTCCACGGGGATTTCCGCCACGGGAGAAGCTGAGAAAATCATCTTACATTTCGATCTCGACCGCCATCTGGTGGTCAAAGAGCACATCACATTCTCGGAGCCGAGACTCTTGATCTTTGCATAACAAAACCAGACTCAAATATGAGATTGTTAAATTTCTGAACTTTTTCCAACTAGAATTTTCTTTAAAGGTTAATCTAGCATCGTGATAGTGTCTCTCACTTTGACATGAAATCTCAGTCTTCTCTCAGCTCCTCTTTGGTTTATTGAGGATGCTTTAGTTGAGGAGACCTTTCTGACAGGAAAATCCCACCCACAGAAGACCTGTCACTGCTTCTCCCACCTTACCCTCCTCCTCTGACAGCGCATTCTAGGGCCCAACTCCAAGAGGTCATCACACCTCCCTGGGACAATGGTGAAAACGAAGAAGGCTTCGTGATGGAGCAAGATGGCAGAGGTGCAGATTCAGGTCAAATTCTGGGCAAAACTTTGCTGCCAGGGACACTCCACAGATTCCTACTCTCTTAGAAATCACATAAGCACAATCAACCAACAATGAAAAGCATAAAAGATGATCATTTTTTGACACAGAGGGGAAATCAGGAACCCTCCCACTGACAATCTGTCAAACCTTGTGTCTTCAAATTGAGGACAAAACACTTAAAGAATATCAGAGACTAGTAAGATTGGTGTGATCAAGATAAATCAGCGTTGGCATGATCAAGACAAATCAGAACATAATGGACATGGAGACTCCATGACCATGAGAACCACAAAAACTAAAATCTGCAATCAGAGTAGGTAGAGAGGAGGATGGGGACAAGGTCTGAAATGGTAAAGCCTTGTCTCAGGTGTAAGAGGTTCAGAAACTTAACGTCTTTGTTATTGCCCTGAGGATGTGATGTGGCAACAGGGAAAAGAACTGGAGAGATCTTTTTTAGTTGGTGGAAGTTGGTAGCAAACAAGGCAGGAGCAATGAAGTACAGTCATTCATTGTGTGGTGGACAGTCAGCTGAGCTCTGGAGATATAAAACTAAAGAAATAAGATGTGTATCCCTGCTTACCATCTAGAAAACATGCAAACGGACAATGGGCTCAGCAGAGGGAAGTCTAAAATACTCTGGAGTCACAAGGATTAGGAAACTTTCTAGTGGAGAAGACATTTGAGCTGACCCACAAGAACATGGAGAATGGCTTCCAAGTCTAATGATGCTCAAGACGCATGAAGACACAGAGGGTCAGAGACATGTGAGGAAGCAGATGCAGGATAACGTCCTTCTGTCAGTTGTATATGGGAGGGAGGAGAAGGGGAAGAGTAGAAGATGCTTGAGAGAGCAGGATGGTGGTGATGCCAGTCACCAAGGAGAACAGGACAGATGGAGAGAGAGTTTAAGAAAAAAGAGAATATTTTCCATTTTAGATATTTGCCGTTTACTATGGGTCATTCAGATGAAACTTTGCCATGTACAGTAGGGAGGATAATGCCCCATCCCCAAGATTTCCACATTCGAATCCCTGGAGCCTGTGAATATGTTACCTTATGTGGCGAAAGGAACTTTGCATTTGTGATTAAGGATCTTGAGATGGTGAGATTACCCCAGATTATCTAAGTGGGCCCAAAATAATCACAAGGGTCCTTGTAATGGAAAAAGGGAGGCAGGAGAATCAAAGAAGGAGATGTGATGACAGAAGCCAAGATTAGAGTGAAGTGATTGCTGGAAGGGCCACAAGCCAAGGAGTGCAGGTGGCCACTAGAAGCCGGAAAAGGCAAGAAATAGATTCTCCTTAGAGCCTCCAGAAGGAGCACAACCTGCTGGCACTTGATTTGCTCTGTATGACCCACTGAAGGCTTCCAACCTCCAGGACTGTCAGAGAATAAATTTGTGTTGTTTTAAGTTGCTAAATTTGTGGCAATTTGTTACAGCAGAAATAGGAAACTGATATGTCTTATAATTGAGAAGCAATACAGCTCAGAGCTCAGGCTCTGAGGTCAAAAGGATTTGAGTTCTTATCACAGCTCCATCACTTTCAATCAAGTGAACTTTGGTGTGTTAATTAACCTCTCTAAGCCTCTATTTTCTCCCCTGGAAAATGGGGCTACCTAACAGAGTTTGTGTCTGGAAAAAGAAAAAGAGGAGGCAGTGAAGTCTGCTGTTTTCTATTACAAACCTTATAGAAATACCTGATATTTTAAACCATGTCCATGTATAATTTTAAAAGGTAAAATGATTCTAAAATATTAAAATAGGGAAGTAAAAGGAGAAAAATGACTTTCATTTCTATTTTCTAAGATGGAAACTCTGATACATTTCATTTTTAATCCCCTTCAAAAAAAAATGGTAACTACCATATTTGTGAGATTTGTGGAAAGTTCAGTACAGTTAATATTAAATACATTCCTATATCAGATCTGTTTAATATAAATTCAATTAACTATATTAGGTTAAAATGTTAATAATATTCTGCTAAATTATCACTGCGCTTGTCTAATTTAAGAAGGCTTAGAAAATTGTCAGCAGAGGAAGCAGAACTTGCTCTTCTTGCACAACAGCAAACAAAGTGAGATATACAAGATGCTGGGTGTTCATTACACTGTTAAATCAAAAAAAATTCTAGGCAGCAGCTCAATCTGTCCACTACTGAGTGCAGTAGCCCTGCCCACACAAGAATAATCTGCCTGCCAAGCACAGAGGCCTAGCCTGTGTTGTGTGACCCACTGATGGAGCACAGAGGCTGCATCCACATGAGCAAAACCTGCCTAGTGGCTGTGGCCAGCTCACACAAAAACAGAGCAGCTCCACCAAAACAACTACAGGAAGATGAGGCAAGATCAGAAAACATCTCCAGCCACCACCCAGCAGTGGCAGGTTGAATCTGAAACCTGATAATGCCACAAATGCAGCAGCAAAGGATAAATTCATTAAACATCATGAAGAACTACAGTCACACTTCAGAGAAGAAGGAAAATGACATCTCCAGAAACTAATCCTGAAGACACAGAAGTTTACAATCTAAATGACAGAGAATTCAAAATAGTTGTCATAAAGAAACTCAAAGAGTTACAAGAAAACTCAGAAAGACAGTTCAATGAATTCAAGAATAAAATTAATGAGCAGAAGGAATACTTCACCAAAGAGATTGAAGCTCTGAAAAACAACAGAACAGAAATTCTGGATATGAAGAACACAATTAATGAGATAAAAAATAATTTAGAAACCATAAAAAATAGAGCTGACTTTATGGAGGACAGAATTAGTGATTTAGAGAACAGAAATATAGAAATGCTTCAGGTGGAGGAGGAGAGATACCATGGATACAGATACAATGGAAAAATGAAAGCTTTCCCACATGAAAAAAAATCTTGAGGGAGTTCATCGCCACTAGACGTGCCTTGCAGGAAATCATGAAAGAAGCTCTCCTACCTGAAACAAAAAAGCAATGATTTACAAAAAGTTAAGCAAGTAGATAAATAGACAAAATCAGAAAATTGCTCCTCTCTATCAGAACAGTTTACCAAACACTTAATTATAACATAAAAGATACAGGGAACGAGGGGCTGGCCCAGTGGCATAGTGGTTAAGTTCTCATCCTCTGCTTTGGCAGCCTGGTGTTTACAGATTCAGACCCCATGAGCAGAGCTAACACCACTCATCAAGCCACACTGTGGCATCATCCCACATAAAATAGAGGAAGATTGGCACAGATGTTAGCGCATCAGCAATCTTCCTCAAGCAAAAATAGGAAGATTGGCAACAGATGTTAGAGCAGGGCCAATCTTCCTCACAAAAAGAAAATGTGAAAAAAAAAGATAAAGGGAAGGAAAGTATCAAAAACAACTATAAACACTTCAATTTAGTCACAAACTCACAACACGAAAAAAGAATAATTTGGGACAATAATAACTGAGAAAGGGAAGAGGAGAGCATTGGAAACTCCTTAGGTTAATGGAGATAAGAAGCTATCAGAAAATTGACCATCTAATCTATGAGATCTTTTATACAAACTTTGTGATAACCACTAACAAAAATCAGAGCAGAGCCAAAAATCATAAATAAGGAGAAAACTAAGAAAATCATCACAGAAAACCAACAACTAAAATGGCAGTCAGAAATACAAGGAAAAAGAAACAATGGAAATATAGAACAACCAGAAAACAGGAGATAAAATGGCAGTGCTAAGCCTTCACATATCAATAATCACTCTAAATGTAAATGGATTGAGTTTTCCAATCAAAAGACACAGAGTGGATGAATGGATTAAAAAAAACAAGACCCAACAATATGCAGTCCAGGAAACACACCTCGGCTCTAAAGACACACATAGGCTCAGAGTGAAGTGATAGAGTATGATACTCCAAGAAAATGGCAAGCAAAAGAAAGTGGTATTGCCATACTTAGGTCAGACAAAGCAGACTTCAAGATGAAAAAGACAATGAGAGACAGAGAGGAGAAGTATGTAATGATAAATGGGATATTCCACTAAGAGGAAATAACACTTATGAATATATATGCACCTAACACAAGAGTACCAATGTATATTAAGGAATTACTAACAGATCTAAAGGGAGAAATTGACTGCAACACAATAATAGTAGGGGACCTCAACACCTAACTTACATTAATGGATATATCACCCAGACAAGAAAGTCAACAAGGAAACAGGGGTCTCAAATGAAATGCTAGACCACATGGACATAATAGATATATGGAGGGAGAACATTCCATCCAAAAACAGCAGAATATGCATCCTTCTCCAGTGCACATGGAATATTCTCAAAGATAGGCCACATGTTGGTGAAAAAAGGCAAGACTCAATAAATTTAAGAAAGTTGAATCATATTAAGCATCTTTTTGAACCACAGTGCTATGAAACTAGGAATCAATTGCAAGGAAAAAAAACTGGGAAAGGCATGAATATGTGGATTAAACAACATGCTACTAAACAACCATTGGATCAATGAAGAGATCAAAGGAGAAATCAAAAAATATCTGGAGGCAAATGAAAATGAAAATATAACATACCAACTCTTATCGGATGCAGCAAAAGCAGTACTGAGAGGGAAATTTATAGCAATACAAGCCTACGTCAACAAACAAGAAAAATCTCAAACAAGTAATATTAAACTACACCTAACAGAATTAGAAAAAGAACTAACAAAGCCCAAAGTCAGCAGAAGGAGGGAAATAATAAAAATTCAAGTAGAAATAAAATAAATAGAGACTAAAAACAGAATAGAAAGGATCAAAAAAACTGAGAGCTGGTTCTTTGAGAAGATAAACAAAATTGACAAACCCTTAGCCAGACTCACTAAGGAAAAAAGAGAGAAGGGACAAATAAATACAGTTAAAAATGAAAGAGGAGAAATTGCAATGGATGCCACAGAAATTCAAAGGATTATAAGAGAATACTATGAAAAACTATATGCCAACAAATTGGGCAATCTATAAAAAATGGATAAATTCTTAGTCTGATACAACCACCCAAAACTGAATCAAGAAGAAATAGAGAATCTGAATAGACCAATCACAAGTAAATAGATAAATGCAGCAATAAAAAAAAGCCCTCCCATAAAACAAAAGTCTGGGACCAGATGACTTCTCTGGAGAATTCTACCAAAGATAAAAAGAAGAGTTAGAACCTACCCTTCTTAAATATTCCAAAAAATTGAAGAAGATGGAATGCTTCCTAACTCATTGTTATGAGGCCAACATGACCCTGATACCAAAACCAGGCAAGGACAATATAAAGAAGGAAAATTACAGGCCAAAACTATTGATGAACATAGATGCAAAAATCCTCAACAAAATATTGGCAAATTGAATACAGTAATACATTAAAAGAATCATACACCATGACCGAGTGAATTTTATACCAGAGATGCAAGGATGGCTCAATATCCACAAATCAATCAATGTGATACACCACATTAACAAAATAAGGAATAAAAATCACACGATCATCTCAACAGATGCAGAGAAAGCATTTGACAAGATCCAACATCCATTTTAGAGCAAAACTCTCAATAAAATGGGTATAGAAGGAAAGTACCTCAACATAGTAAAGGCCATATATGACAAATCCACAGCCACATCATGCTTAATGGTGAAAAACTGAAAGCCATCCCTCTGAGAACAGGGATAAGACAAGGGTGACCACTCTCACCACTCCTATTCAACATAGTACTTGAGGTTTTGGCCAGAGCAAGTAGGAAAGAAAAAGAAATAAAATATATCCAAATTTGAAAGAAAGAATTAAAACTTTTGCTGTTTGCAGATGATGTGATTCTATATATAGAAAACCCTAAAACATCCATTAGAAAACTATTAGAAATAATCAACAACTACATCAAAGTTGCAGAATACAAAATCAACCTACAAAAGTCATTTGCATTTCTATACACTAAAAATAAGCTAGCAGAAAGAGAAGTCAAAAGTACAATCCCATTTGCAATCAAGAATAAAATATACAGGAATAAATTGAACCACACAGGAGAAAGACATAAACACTGAAAACTATAAGACATTATTGAAAGAAATTGAAGAAGACATAAAGAAAAGGAAAGATATTCCATGCTCATGGATTAGAAGAATAAACATAGTTAAAATGTCCATATAACCTAAGGCAATCTGCAGTGCAATCCCAATCATAATCCCAATGACATTCTTCACAGAAATAGAACAAAGAATCCTAAAATTTATATGGAACGCAAAAAGCCCCAAATAGCCAAAGCAATTCTGAGAAAAAAGAACAAAGCTGCAGACATCACAATCCTTGACTTCAAAATATACTACAAAGCTATGGTAGTCAAAACAGCATGGTACTGACAAAAAAAGAGATAGCACAGATCAATGGAGCAGAATTAAAAGCCCAGAACTAAAACCACACATCTATGGACAGCAATTTTCAATAAAGGAATCAAAAACATACAATGGAGAAAGGAAAGTCTCTTCAATAAATGATACTGGGAAAACTGGACAGCCACTTGCAAAAGAATGAAAGTAGACCACTATTTTATACCATACACAAAAAAATCAACTCAAAGTCGATTGAAGATTTGAATGTAAGACCTGAAACCATAAAACTCCTAAGAGAAAATATAGGCAGTACATTCTTTGACATTGGTCTTAGCAGCATCTTTTCAAATGCCATGACTACTCATGCAAGGGAAACAAAATAAAAAATAAACAAATGGGGCTACATCAGCCTAAAAAGCTTCTGCAAGGCAAAGGAAGCCATAAACAAAGCAAAAAGACAACCCACCAACTGGGAGAAAATATTGCAAATCATATATTCCACAAGGGGTTAATTTCCAAAATATATTAAAAAACCCATACAACTCAACAACAACAACAAAAAATGACCCGATCAAAAAATGGGCAGAGGATACAAACGGACATTTTTCCAAAGAAGATATACAGATGGCTAACAGGTACATGAAAAGATGTTCAACATCACTAATTATTAGTGAAACGCAAATCAAAACTACAATGAGATATCACCATACACAAGTCAGAATGGCTATAACTAACAAGACAAAAAATAACAAATGTTGGAGAGGATGTGGAGAAAAGGGAGCCCCATACACTGCTGGTGGGAAAGCAAACTGGTGCAGTCACTGTGGAAAATGGTATGGAGATTTCTCAAAAAATTGAAAAAAGAAATACTGTATAATCAAGCTATCCCACTGCTGGGTATTTATCCAAAAAGCATGAAATCAATAGTACAAATAAATGTATGCACCCTTATGTTTATTGCAGCATTATTCACAATAGCCAAGATGTGGAAGCAACCCAAGTGCCAATCAACTGACGAATGGATAAAGAAGATGTGGTATACATATACAGTGGAATACTACTTAGGCATAAAAGAAACAAAATCATCCCATTTGAAACAACACGGATGGACCTTGAGGGTATCATGTTAAGCAAGATATGTCAGGCAAAGAAAGACAAACACTGTATGATTTCACTCACATGTGGAAGATAAACACATGGACAAGGAGAACAGATTAGTGGTTACCAGAGGGGAAGGGAGTGGGGATGTGAGCAAAAGGGGTAAAGGGGCATACATGTATGGGGACTGATAAAAACGAGACTATCAGTGGTGAGCATGAGGTATTCTATACAGAAAGTGATAAACAATAACATACACCTGAAATTACACAACATTATAAACCAATATGACCTCAATAAAATAATTCAAAACAAATAGGGACAATATCAAATGCTGATGAGGTTGCAGAGAAACTGGATCACTCATTCATTGCTGGTGGAAATGAATATGGTAGTCACTCTGCAAAACAGTTTGGCAGTTTCTTTAAATCCTAAACATGCAACCACCATACAACCCAGCACTTGCACTCCTGAGAATTTAACCCTGGGAAATGTTTTCACACAAAAGTCTACACATGAATGTTTTTAGCAGCTTTATTCCTAGTAGCCAAAAACTGGAAACAAACTGTGGTACATACATATCATGGTATACTACTCAACAACAAAAAGGAACAAACTAGAGATGTGCACAACAACCTGGATGAACCTCCAGGGCATTAGTCTGAGTGAAAAAAGCCAACCTCAAAAGGTTATATACTGTATGATCCTGTTTATATAACATTTTTGAAATGAAAAAATTATAGAAATGAAAAACAGATTAATGGTTGCCATGGATTAAGGAAGGAGCAGAAATGGGAGAGAAGTGGACATGGGTCTAAAGGGCCAGATGAAGGAGACTGTGGGGATGGAAAGGTTCGGTATCTCGACTATATCAAAGCCAATATCCAGATGGCGTAATTTACTATACTTTACAAGACACCATCTTTAGGGGAAACTGGCAAAAGTGTGCGTGAGATTGGTGTTCTAGTTCAATAAGTGCACGTGAACCTACAATTATATCAAAATTAAAAGGTTAGTTTTGAAAAATATGTTAAGATTTTCAACAAAACAAGGTGACAAGTTACCACACGAAGTTCATATATAAGTTGTTGGAGATAAACCAGTAATCATCCCAAGATCTACCTGGAATAGTGTCTGTGCTGGAGAAGGCAGAGGGAAGGAACCAGGGATTCGGCATGTCTGAAAATATGATAAATCTCAAACAGCCAGCAGATACACATTGAAAAGCACAACAGACCAATTTTGCAATAAAAAATGTTTCACAGGCAGTGAAAAGGAAACAGTGACTGAGTATTTTTCTTCTGAAGACTGTGGAGGCTGCAGCCGGAAGAGAGAAAGACAGGATAACTACTTACAGGGTTAGGTCTGGACCATAGAAAAGCAAATAGTTTGCGACTGAAAGGAGTCAGGTCTTGGGGGAATTTCTGAACGCTGTCATTGGAAATGGGGACTAACAACATATAGAAGTAGGAGGAAGGAGGGTAGAAAACTGACAGATGCATGATCTCAGCACACAAACTCTGGAATCAGTCAGAACTCCTCCCAGCCCTCATGGAAAAGAATCACGTGGGAACATTGACTTCATAAATGTCCTTTACTTAGTCTGGGGCCAGGCCACTCAGTACCACTTCAGGCTCCAGGGGAAGAAGCTTCAATTAGGACCTAGTATGGCTGTGGTGGGAGAACAGCTCTTGAGACCTGCAGGGACGGTGATAACAGTCTCATGAGTGACCACCACCCTCCCATTTCAGAGACTTGGCAGACAGTGCCACTCAACCACAGCCATCCTTACATCTTATCCCCACGATATCTCCCTTTGGCCAAAGGATTGGGAGATGACTTGCCATCCAAAGAGAAGGAAGAAGACATTAATTCCTCACCAGACAACTCAGTCTCCTCATATTCTGGAATGAAACAGAGGAAAGAAATAGAATGCCCCAATTAGGAGCAAATGTTATCATTATCCTGAGGGGTGGAGGATGACCTGCAATATCATTCCCCCTGTTTTCCTTAATTAACCGTGTTTGGTTACCTCTACTTCCAGGTCTTCCCTATTCTTTCCCCAGCCATGTCATCACCATTACTGAAAATCCCCAAAGTTTACACAGACCCTCAGCACTATGACAGACCCATCAGATGAGGTGAAACAGTGAAACTTTTCCTCTTTCTTAAAGTCACCTTTTCCTTACCAGTGAATGTTTCTTGCAACTAGTAGGCAGAGAAAGAGTAAATTTGTCTGAATTTCTCATGGGATGTGGAAGGGATATAAGGTGTCATCAGAATAAAGAGTGTTGGAGCTTGAGCCCCTTCTCACAATGATCAATTTCCAGAATTCTGGTTTTATTTATTAAGACACAAATATTTTTCTGAGCAATTACTATATACCAGGCTCTGATGTAGGCTCAGAGAATTCTATTTCAATAAGATAGAAAAGTCCCCTACTATCATGGAACCTACTTAATGACAGCAGAGAAAGACAATAAACCAATAAACACTTAACAAAGAAAAAAATTTCAGAAAGCAATAAGTGCTCTGAAAAAAATACATCATAGTTATGGAACAGAGAGAATGGATTCACCTGACTTTGGTTCTGGTGGCTAGGGAGCACTTCCTGGGAAAGTCACATTTAATTGAGACGTGAATGATGATAAGAAGCCAGTTATGTGGAAGATCTAATGGACAAGTGTTCCAGGGAGAAGGAACAGGGGAAAGGATGAAGTATACGAAGAGGTTTGCTATGTTTAAGGGACAGAAAGAAGGATAGAGAGGCTGAAGCATAGCGAGCAAGTGGGGAAGTGGCAGAAGATGAGATTGGAAAAGTCAAAAGCCAGATCATGTTAGGCCCTGATGGCCGGGGTAAAAAATTTGAATTTTATTTAAAGAGATTTGCTAAGCTACTGAAGGGTTACAAGGAAAATCAATTTATATTTATTTTTTAAAAATAATTCTAGCTACCATATGGAGATTGCATTGTAGAGATTCACAAGTGGAGTCAGGGAGACCATTTAGGAGCATGGTAGAATTCTCCAGGAAAAACAAGCTTGTGCCTTTATTTAGTGTGGTAGTAACAAAGACGGTGGTCAAGACAAATAAAAACTTTGGGGGATAGATTTTTGTATGACTTGTTAACAAATTAACAGTGGCGGTGGAGGAGGGGCTGGCCTGGTGGCATAGTGGTTGAGTTTGCACACTCTGCTTCAGCAGCCTGAGGTTTGCAGTTCAGATCCTGGGCATGGACTTAGCACTGCTCTTCAAGCCATGCTGTGGTGGCATCCCACATAAAATAGAGCAAGACTGGCACGGATTTTAGCTCAGGGCCAATCTTCATCACAAAAAAAAAGTGGAGGTGGGGGAATAGAAAAATTAAGTTTATCCCTGAGGATTTTGTCTTTATAGTAACCCAGTGGATGGTTGTGCTGTTTATTGAGGTAGAGAAGATGTGGAAGGAAATAATTTGAAGTGGGTGATTAGGAATAAAGGCTTTGCTTAAATTAACTTTGAGATAATTTTTGACTTTTTTCTGGAGCTGTCAAGAAGTCAGTTGAATATATGAGACTAGAGTGCAAAGGGAGACAAGAGCTGGAGGTATATATACATTGGTGTCACTGACACATGTGCTGTTTTAAATTCCAGGAAAGTAGAGGAGGTTGCATAGAGACAGAGTGCGTCTGTGTAGAAGACAAGAAGATGGCCAAGGGCGAATGAGTCAGCAAAGGGAAATGAGATAGGGGTAAACAGTGAGGTTGAGGAAAAGCAAGAGAATGTGATGCATGGAAGTGAAGGAAAGTAGGTTCTTTTCAAGGAGGAGCGAGTGGCCAGTGGTAGTGAGTACCACTAAGAGGTGGGTGAAGTGAGAACACGATGGAGAAGTTGGGCACATGAGCATGAACCAACAGTACTACCCATACAAGCTACAGCGAGCAGCAACTTCACACATTTTTATTTTTTAACTTTTTCATGTGTCAAGAAGGTACTTAGAGAATTTCTGAACAGTGGAATAGACCTGGCCTGGGCCAGAATGCGCTCCTCTCTGCCATCATTTCTGTGGGGCAAAAGAAGCTTTGTGAAGGCTTCTACTCAAAGTTTGGAGACCTGCTCATTTTTCGTAAACTGTCTATGTGAGAATGTCATGTCTTTCTCGGTTTCTCCCCTTCTGAGGCGACTTGGCTACAGAAGTGAGAGTTCTACATCTGGCCAAGGCTGCTAATTTGATGCCTGCTCGTATTGTTGGGAGTAGGAGACTGAAAGTTTGAAAATGAATTAGTTGGGACATTGAACAGGAATAAAATGGCTGTGGCTATAGTTTAGTACCATAGATAAGTAGTGGACCAGCTACAGAGAAATTATTAAAGAAGATGATGTGAAGGATAAATTATATGACTTAGTGGCTAAAGTGCTCTGGTACCAATTCCAATGTGTAGGTTTTTCCACACCACAAAACAATTCTCCAACACGAGCTGATGTCCTACAATTCAACTCAATTCTGACACTAGCTACATGGAGATAGCATCAGATCCCATAGATTATGGGCTCAGTCCTACAGGACAGGCCCCTTCCACTTCAGATGCCAATGACAAGCACAAATTGTCACCTGTGCTTCTGACCAAAGGGCTATAGATTGGAGATTCCTATGACCCCCTCCTTGGGTTTGATTAATTTCCTAGAGTGGCTCACAGACCTCAGAGAAACATGTTACTTACTAGATTACTGGTTTATTATAAAACGATATAACTCAGGAACAGCCAGATGGAAGAGATGCATAGGGCAAGGTATGGGGAAGGGACGCAGAGCTTCCACACTCCCTGAGTGCACTGTTCTCCCCCAAATCTCCACATGATCATGAATCCAGGAGGTCTCTGAACACATCTTTTGGGGGTTTTATTATATAGTCATGATTAGTTAAACCACTGATCATTGGTGATTAAATCCAATCTCCATCCCCCCTCCCCTCCCTGGAGGTCAAGGGGGTGGGACTGAAAGTTCCAACCCTCCAATCAGATTCTCCTGGCACCCAGCCACCATCCCAAGGTGGAATCCAAAAGTCTTCTCATTAACATAACAAAAGACACCTTTATTGCTCTCATCACTTAGAAATTCCCGGAGATTTAGGAGTTCTGTGCCAGAAAAGGGGAAAAAGACAAAAAAATATATATTTCTTATTGTAAATTAGAGTATCAGAGTGATTGATAGACCCAGCAAAGAATTTAGTAAACTTTGGTCCTGAACAAATTTATTTTGTTGGAAAAATAGCTCTGCCCTAGGACCAGATTCCTAAAAAATATAAGTTTCATGTAGGACCAAGATTTTCAACAGATGTAATATTGGCAAATTTGTCAATGTAGTTCTCAGCTGCTCTATTATTAACAGTGGCTTCTTCACCACAGTTTTTTTTCAGGTGGTTTACAACAGTGGTTCTCAGCCAGAGACAGTTCACCCCCCTCCTTCCTGCTCCTTCTCCCCCACAGAACATTTGACAATATCTGGAGCCATTTTTGGTTGTCACACTGGGCGTTTCTTCTGACAACTAGTGGGTAGAGGCCAAGGATGCTGGTAGACAGCTTACTATGTACAGAACAGCCCTCACCACCCCCAACCACAAAGAAATATCTGTTCAAAAATGTCTATAGACCATGGTTGAAAACTCTGCTTTACACTGTGCTGCTTCTAAAAATTCTAGACTCACACTTTATATGCACACTCTCTTTCCAATTCAATTCTTCACAGTTTATTTTAGCTTGTTTCACTACCAAAAAAACTAGACAGTTGCACAAATTCACCACTTCCTTGTTGAATCCATTCAATCAAGGAAAGTTCAAGATCTTCATTTTTATTCTTTATCTTATGCAACATTTTTCAAAATTTCATGAAAAATTTAAAAATTTCTTGGTCATTACATCTCTATTAACTTTCAACATCTTGCCTTTTTAAGTCATAAATAGTGGTGACTGCCACAAATATTTTTCAGTAAATGTCTCAAATTTCTGCAGTAATTCTACTTCCCATACTGTTGATATCAAAAGGTTCCATTTATTCATCTCACTTTTAACCACAGGGTTATTCCTTAACTCTTTTTGATCACAGTTTAATTAAACATAAAGACATCATCATAAATATATACAATTATATGATATATATGTGTATATTTATACATATATGTGAGTTTGCATATATTGAAACTACAGAAGCACATGTAACCAATAAGAGCTAAGAGACACATTTGACCCCATACTTCACAGGTCAGATACACCAAATGAACTTTGGCAGCAAAATTTTTTTTAAAACCTGATTTTCTGAGCTTTCTTGATTTGGAAATCCACAAAAGGGATTGTGGACTTGTATTGGGATAACAGTTTTAATCTTTTTAAAACTCTTCAGTAGTTTCCTCAGTGTACATTTAGTATAATTTCAAACTCCTGGCATCACCTACAAGGCTTTTATGTCCCCAGCTCCACTTGATTTCTCCAGTCTAGCCTTTTACCCTTCTTCCTCCCTCTCTGCTTCAGTGAACTAGTTTCTTCTGGTTTCTTGAGGAAATTCATCAGTTCTTTCAACATTCTCCACATGGTCTTATCTTTACCTGAAATGTGCCGCCCTTTCTCCCCAAACATACACACACACCTTTCTCTAGCTCACATCAACTTAACCTTCTATGTCATATCTTAAATGTCACTCTTCAGAGACCACTTCTCTGGCACTCTGAGGTGACTGAGATCATCCTGCTATTCTCTGTTCTAGAACTCCACACTTATGTTTTGACACTTCTCACTCCTGTATAACTTCTTGTGTAGTTGATTCTTGTCCATTACTTTCACTAAATTTTAAGCTCCGGGAGTGGAGGGGAGATGTCTATGTTTCCCTTCTTTGGATTCCCAGGAGACAGTATGGCCTGGCACAAGGTCAGCAGTAATGAAGTATTTACAGAATGAAGAAGGTGGGCCATATTTAAGGAATGCGTAAAGAGCTGAGGGGTTGTTACCACATAAAATTAGAGTTCTCTTGCCCAATGCATACTTTTAAAAAATCAATTATTACAGCATCAGCTTTTGGAAGAAGAAAACAGCTTTATTGGGAGATAGATCTTCAAGGAGACAGGAGGCATATGCACTCAGATCTGTCTTCCCAATCCAGGGCTTGGGGCAAAATTTATGGGATGAAACGGAGGGCAGTCTGAAATGTGGAGGTGTTACCAAACCAGGTTAGTTTTCACTGGTTGCCCAGAAAGCCCATCACCCAGATGACAAGACTGCAGCAGAGAGAGGGTCTTAATTACAAGACAGCCAAGTGAGGAAAGAGGAAAATGAGTCTCAAATGCACCTCCTCAAAAATAATGACTCAGGGATATTTATGCGGTAGGGAGGCAAGGTGGTCTGAAATGTGAAGATAGATGATTGGAGGCGAGGAGAAGAAAGGTAATTGATGATCTGTACAAGCGCAGTCAAACTTCTTGCCTCTTCATAGAATGCATGTTCACAAAATGGTGGCATTGGTAGGATTTGAGGGTGGAGTTTCCAGCCCCTTGACTGGGTCACTTGTCCAGCACTTGTGCAGGCCCAGTTGATGTGGTGGTTATCTTAATTGGCCTGAACTGGACAAGGGGAGACTCTCAGTTCCTGAAAGACAACTCCTAAGTACTCTGTTGATAAGATGGGGTCAGTTGAACCAGTCCCAGTAGTCCAAGGTTACAGAATAAGAGGAGGGAACAGTGAGTGTCTTTCAGGTGGAGGCTTCTAAGCGGAGGTAGTGATGGGAAGAAATCCTCCTCCAGTTCCAGGTCCTGCTTGGAGGTCTCCAGCCAAGCACCTAAGCCAAGTGGATCCTGAACGTCTCCCGATCAGAGGAGTCTCCTCTGCCCAACATCCCCCCCACCCCACTCAACCTCCGCGGCCCCCAGATGAAAGATGACCCCATGGGGTGCTGGTAGTTGGGTGCCCATGGAGCCAGTCGGGGGAGTCCTAGTGCCCCCACCTGCGTCCAGGTGCCCCCAGTTAGTGGGCGTCGTCATCAATCTCTTCTCAGGAGCCCGCCCAGGTGACCCGATGAGTCCTGTCCCTACAGCAAGTTTCCTGAAGATGGTTAAACAGGAGTGTCATTTCCCCAACTGGACAGACTGGGTGCGGTATGTTTATAGAGAATCTATAACCAGGAGTTCCTGTGCTTTGACAGCGATGTGGAGGAGTACCGGGCGGTGACCGAGATGGGGGTGCTGGACACAGAGGTCTGGAACCAGCAGAAGGATGACCTGGAGCAGATGCGGGCGTACGTGGACACCTTCTGCAGACACAACTATGGGGTTGATGAGAGCTTCACTAACGCAGCAGCGAGGTGAGCGGGGAGGGTGGGTGGCCCGGGGACAGTGTGTGTGTGTGTGTGTGTGTATGAGAGAGAGCGAGAGAAAGAGACAGAGACAGACAGACGCAGTGCGGGGGTGAGCATGTAGTATTGTGAGCAGGTAAAAGTCACAAGGGTCCCTGTGAGAGGGGGTTGTGGAGAGACTGTGGTTTTGTCAGTGTGTGATTGTGGGGGGACAGTGTGTGTATTTGTGAGGGGTGTATTGTGAGCTGAGGTGGGAGAAAGAGAATATGTGTGTGTGGTGGGGGGAGTGGGCCTGGGGTCTGAGAGGACAGGGAGCTGGGGTATGTGTGGGGTGTGGGGTGCAGGAGGTGAGGCTTCAGGAGGCCTTGGTGGCCACCGTGGGGAAGTGGTGCTAGGGGGGCATTGGCAGTGCAGGGGGCTGGAGAGGGAGGAAACATTGGCTGGGGTGGGTGGTAAGACATGTGGGGAGGGACATTTAAGGTGGAGTGTGTGTTTGGGGTAAAGTTTTAAGGGAGGAGAGATGAGGACTGTAAAAGTTTTGAGAGAATGTGAGGAGGCCAGCTGCAGACTGATCTTACCATCCACCAGTCCTAATCCTGAAATAACGGTGCCTGTCTTGCTGCACATACGCATTTCATTGAGAATGAAATTTGTGGGGAACACTAATATGGAGGGAGAAAGTGTGGAGGAACCACCCAGGCACCTCTGACCTTTCTGAGGCTTCTTTTAGGTCTCAATTTCCTGCTACTTTTTTGTTTTCTTAGTGTATACATTTCTACACAGTTGAAATGATTGTGAAACTAGTTTTTTGAATTATTATTTTGTTACTTAATATTAACATACTGATGTGACGATTTTCATAATGCAAATAATATTTAAGTAGTTATGTATTATTTCATTGTATAGATGACACAATTTACCTCACATTCCCTTTTGTTAGGTTTTTTTCAATATTGCCACTTAATTGGAAATTTATATCTTTTTATTTTTAATTTTTATTTCTTTTATTTCTAAGGTTCTTCTATTTCTTCACATATTTATTTGCTAGTTGTAATTACTGCTCAAAGCATTATCTATTATTTATCATCATTGGGGTCCTAGTGTTCTTCTCAGTGATTTTATGGGAGCTCTATGCAGTAGGATTATTAACACCTTGCTGATATTTGATTCAGCATTTTCTCCAGTTTCTGGTTTATATTTCATTCTGCTTATTATTTTTCATGTTAAGAATTGAAACATTTTTACTTAATGAAATATACTGCAAAATCATTACTAATGATGTGCCATCTATCTTAAATTTAATATTGTGTGGTATTGTAAAAATGGTGTCCCCCAAGTTTCTCCTTTCTTTAAAATAATTGTATTTGTTGAGGGTCTGATCGTGTCAGATGTTAAGCACATGTATCAGTGGGTCCAGACTCTGCCCTGACCTCAAATGTCAGTTTAGAAGAAGAGATAATTATAACAATTCCAATAATAGATATGGTTTTTTTTTTTTTGCAAAGAAGAGAGATTGGTCAGCTGAGTGTAAATATAAAAGATTTTTAAATAAAGGACTTTCCTTGCTCTTCTTCCTCCTCTTCAGGGCTGATGCTTTTCTTGAGATTTAACTCAGATTTAGAGAGTCACTTTTGTGTGTTCCTGCTTGGTCCCAGGGTAGGACCATTTCTGTGGTGATCTAAGTTATGAGTGCATTTAGGTGCTTTCTCATGATTTCATACCTTATCTCCATCTGTCCCACTGCTGTTCCTCAACTTATCCTACTACTTTGAATTATATTTTCTTTCCTTGGAAACAAAGACAATAAAAAGCTAACATTTATTGAATGTGAAGTTCCAGCAATTGTTCTACATATTTTAGGTCCATTAATCCTCATATAACCATAAGAGATAAGTTAGCATTATTACTCCTCTTTATAGGTGAGAGAACTAAGGCATAGAGGAATTTAAAAACTCTCCCAGGATCCACCCATAAGAAGAATAGCCTGGATTTGAACCCAGGCAGCTCGGCTCCAGAGACCACACTTTGAATTAATATACTCTACGTCTTGCAGAGATTTGTAAATACTTCAATTGAACAATGAATAACTGTTTCCAGATATGAAAAAGTCCCACAGATTTCCTCAAAATCTCTCAAAGCCAACGGGCCCATGCTGTAAGGATTAATTCCACACTTAAGACTCTAACTCCTGTTGGGCCACATGGCCATCTTTGAGGGAGGCCTGCCCGAGACTAGATCCTGGGACTGGAGACTGGTGGCAGAAAGGCGGCCACCAAGGAGACTTACTCTGTTTTCCTCACTTATTCCCTCCACATTTTCCCTCCTAGTTGCACCTACAGTCACTGTGTATCCTGCAAAGACCCAGCCCCTGCAGCACCACAACCTCCTCGTCTGCTCTGTGAATGGTTTCTATCCAGGCCACATCGAAGTCAGATGGTTCCAGAATGGCCAGGAAGAGGAGGCTGGAGTCATCTCCACAGGCCTGATCCGTAATGGAGACTGGACCTTCCAGACCCTGGTGATGCTTGAGACAGTTCCTCAGAGTGGAGAGGTCTACACCTGCCAAGTGGAGCACCCAAGTCTGACGAGCCCTGTCACAGTGGAATGGAGTGAGAAGCTCCCTGACCTCATAAATTCCTCGCCCACCATAAGGGCACTTTGCTTGTCTCTGAGTGTCAGATTTCTCCTCTCCTGACA
The DNA here is from genome assembly GCF_037783145.1 of Equus przewalskii. Classification (NCBI taxonomy): domain Eukaryota; kingdom Metazoa; phylum Chordata; class Mammalia; order Perissodactyla; family Equidae; genus Equus; species Equus przewalskii. The sequence continues at coordinate 33,545,203 of NC_091849.1, forward strand.
CCATATTTTCATTTGCTCCATGTTCTCTTCTCCTTCAACACAGGTCACTGGGGATAATCCTGTGATAGTTTCTGTAAATACCTATAGCCCCTGGTGAGGCAATTATGCCTGGCAGGCAGAAGAGAGGTCGTCCTTGTTTTGAGCCATCCCGTGATATCACAGGTCATGGTACCCCCTGGCCCTGGGTACCATTCCTTTCCTTGGGCTGGGCTTGTACCCTAGCACGGTTGGTCTGAGTTGTTCATTGTGATCTGAGCAGAGACACATCCTCTACAATGTAGGGACCTTCCTATCACAAGGTAGTCCAATCTCAGCTCTGCCTTTTGTTACCTCTGTCTCCCTATACAAGCTACACAACCTCATGGAGTCCCAGCCTCATCTTCCATCAGACGTTGAACTAGTGGCCTTATGTCAGGACTCTGATCTTTAAATGAGTTCAATGCCTGAAACTTGTAGCTAATTGGTGTGATTTTTAAATCTCTTTTCCAGAAATGCCAAATTATTGTAGTTCTTCCAGGGCAGCCTTCTTCCCCCATTCTCAAAGCTCTCAATCCCAGAGTCTCAATTAAAGAAGTTGGATTTGGGGTAAAAATCACTAAAACTGGCTTCTTTTCTCAGGGGCATTCTCAGTCTGCAAAGAGTAAGATGCTGAGTGGAATCAGGGGCTTTGTTCTGGGTCTGCTCATCCTTGGGGTGGGGCTGTTCATCCACTGCAGGAACCAGAAATGTGAGGACCCTGTCAAAAACTGAGACCCACACAGACTTTTTGGGGGAAGAAACATGGCTTTGCTTAGGTTTGTTCTCTGTATAACAGTGGCCTTGTACAAAACCTTTCTTTCTTCAATTGACCTCAAATTTCCTGGAAATCCAGAAGTCAATAGTCCATGGTTACTATGTTGAAGAGGTTATGGCCTGTAGACACAAGAGACGGGTTAACATGTATGGAGATTGTGGGTCCAGATCTTGGGGCAAAAACAGGAAGGGCCATTAAGGCTGATGAAATTACACTGGATTTGTGTGGCAGAAACTCCACGGGTCACACACTCTCCGTTTCTGCTCTCCTCTCTGCTCTGGTGTTGTGCGTTGTGAGTTGTGGTGGTAAGGAAATCTCAGGTGAGGGGTCTGGGGCTGGGGACATTCTGTTTGGGGGAAGATCTGCCTCCATATCCTTTAATTATATATCTTCCCCTCTTTTTCCCAGGAAACACTGGACTTCAGCCAACAGGTAATGGTCTTATTCTCTTTTAGAGATAGGTTTGGTTCTCCTAGAACAGGTGAGAGAGATGACAAGACAGGAAGAAGACTTTGAATTCTGATCAGGCAATTTGAAGTAAAGCTTCTTTTCTCCACTTAAAGAAGGCCTGCTCTCTAAAGCAGCTAAGGGTGATGTTAGATTTTTTTCTCCTTTTTACTGCAGAGCTTTATCATGAGGCCCTGAGAAAAGGGGAGAGGAAGCTGCTTGTAGAGTTAGATCTGGAAACAAGACTTTCTTCTGTCTCCTGCAGGACTCCTGAGCTGAAGTTAAGATGATGACCCTCAAGAAAGAACCTTCTGTCCCAGCTTCTTCACAACATGAAAAGGTTTCCTGCTTGGCTTTTATTCCAACATGAGAGTGCTTTCTCAGGATCTGGTTTTCTCCTGGTTCAGTGACCCTGCAGAAAATGTTCACATTGATGGCTTCTTCAGCTAGGCCTGGAAGTCCCCAGGATTGCCTGAAGTACCTTATCTTCCTTCTTTCCCAGTCTGTTTTGTAGTTAAACCTTATGGCCCCTTAGGCATCTGAACTCACCTTTTGCTCATATTTCTTTATGAAGTTTTTCTTAGATAAACATGGTGTGAAAATCCTCTGCTTCACATAGCTTCAGGGACAAGAAGTAGAAAGACAAGAGAAAGGAAAAATTCCAACACAATACAATAATGGCTTTCATTTATATTCCTGAATTTTGGTCACTTGTTGATCAGGAAGGTTTCTTGATTCCTTCCTCAGTTTTTCTTGTGTATTCTGAACCCTATAATTAGGCGTATTTACCTGAGCTGGGATAAAGCGCTAATGACCACATATCATGGTGGTCTCCTACAAACAACACAAGGTCCTACAACAACAAAACAAACACACAAGGTCCTTCACGCCAAGGGATACAGAGAGGGTAAAATGAGTATAAGACTAGCAGATAACTTGTAAGGATTTAATGCCTTCTAGATTTTTATAATCATGTTCTTTTGTCTCTTTTTCCATGATTTTTTTTTAAAGTAATTATCTAATCCTGGGTCTTCTTGAACTGCCCTTACATCAGTTAAGGATAGGCTTCAACACTTGAATTATTTTCTATCTCTTAAATGAAAATCAGCGGTCTTGGGATGTACTCTTCCCCATAAGTGGACTCAGAAGGCCATCAGGGCAAAGTTACAACTCTAGTGGAAAAGATGCATTTCTGAGACTCTCTGGATTGTGTGACAAACTGTCTGTCACAGGAGAATCTTGTAAGGATCTTACCTTAGCAGAAATCAGAGACAATGCTGGGAAACAAAGGAGAATGTATGAATGCACTGACGTGCATCCAAACAATGAAATACTCTGCAGCTGGAAGAAAGAAATGAGAAACTCTCTGTACCCTGCTGTGGAATAATCTCTAAAATATATTCAGTGCAAGGTACAGGAGAGTGTGTGTTATACAACGTTTTGTTTAATAAAATAGAGGAAGAGAATAAGAATATATAGTTTACCCATTATATTCTATTGTACTTATATTTGTACATAGAAACGATGGAAAAAATTTTTAAATGGCTGTCTAAAGGGCAAAAGAGGGAATGAGTAACAGGGAACAGAGTTGAAAGCTGGACTTTTCTGAATATATCTTATTTAATAGTTTTAACTTGGAAAATATTTAAATATTGTATGTAATAAAATGTACATGATCATGTCAAAAGTAAATAATGACAATTTAACCTGCTTTGCTACCTCTACACCTTTTATTTATTTTTCTTGCCATTTGTCATTCTCTAACACCTCCAGTACTCCAGAAATCAAGGGGAAATTTTTAAATATTTCACCATTGAATCTGATATGGGCAGTAGGGTAGCTATCCTTTCTTAGATTGAGAAAATCCCTTTTTAATACTGGTCTTTTTTAATACTAGACTTTTTAAAAATTAAGAACAGGTGTTGAATTCTGTCAAATGATAGTTTATGATTCTATCAAGATGGTCATTTGCCTTTCTCCTTCTTTCAGTTAACGCAGTAACAGAAGTTCTAGCCAGCACAATAAAACCAGAAAAGGAAATAAATGGCATGCTATATGGTGAGAGCTGAAATTTCAAATGCTGCCATAACATCTTGAAAGCTCAAAGGGCCCCCAAAGACTTAACTATGAGTTCTTTTGCTTTCACCAGATATGTTCCTCTAACCCAGCAGGAAAGCCTCCCCACCTGGCTACTTCTCCTATTAGCCCGAACAGCTGCACTCCACCTGATCTTCAGCCTAAGGGCTTCAGTTCTCTGCCAGGGCATGGAATGATTCAAAAAAATCAATAACATTCTCCTGTTGGAACCAAGGGGACCTCATGCACTCATTACTACAAATCCTGCCTCTCATAACCCCTCCTGGTTCAATCTGTCCCTGAGGGAAGCCCCCATGGGGCCCTACATGGAATGCCGTGTCCTCCTCCACAGGCTGTGAGTCTATGTAATGAACTGCTGTCACTCTCATCTGTCCATTTTGAGTGCTGTGTGTTCAGGAATCTCATACTCTTTAGGGTGGAGGACCCCTCCTACATCAACAGGGTGAAGAGAAGGTGGTCAGAGCACATGCAGATCATAAAAGAAGAAATTAAACTCTTCCTATCCTCAGTTGATATGATGGTCTACATAAGAAATCCCAAGGAATGCCTCCCCCCTCCAAAAAAAAACCTCCTAGAACTACTAGCGAAGTTCATCAGGATTGCAGAATTCATGATCAATCAAAAATATCAGTTTGTATTTCTATATATGGCAACAAAGACATAAAACAAAAATTAAAAATAAGTACCATTTACAATCACTCAAAAAAAAGAAACACTTAAGTAAAACTCTAACAGAACATATACAGGACTTGTAAGCTGACATGCTGATGAAAGAAATCAAAAATCTAAATAAATGGAGCTATGGAAAACAGTATATAAATCCCTCAAAAAGTTAAGAATAGAACTACCATATGGTCCAGCTATTCCATTGTGGTTATTTATCCAAAGAACAGGAAAACACAAATGTGAAAAGATATTTGCACCCCTACATTCATTGTGGCTTTATGCACAGTAGCCCAGACTTGAAAACAACCTAAGAACCCATCAATGAATGAATGAATAAAGAAGATGTGGTATATATACACAATGGAATACTAGTCAGTCATAAAAAAGGTGAAATCTTGCCATTTGTGACAACATGGTTGGACCTTGAGGGTATTATTCTAAGCAAAAGAAGTCAGAGAAATTCGAATACCCATGATTTTATCCATAAGTGGAAACAACAACAACAACAACAACAAACAAACACATAGATACAGAGATTAGATTGATGTATACCAGAGGGGAAGGGGGAAGGGAGAAGGGCAAAAGGGGTAATAGGGCACATGTGTACAGTGCCAGATGGTAATTAGACTTTAGGTAGTGAACATGATGTAGTCTCCACAGAAATCGAAATATAATGATGTACACCTGAAATTTATATGTTGCAAATCAATGTTACCTTGATAAAAAATAAATAAATGGAGAGACTTACCATATTCATCAGCTGAAAAACTCAACAGAGTAAAGATGTCAGTTCTCCCTCAAATTGATATCACAGTTTAATGCAATTCCAATACAAATCCCAGCAAGATTTTTAATAGTTGCAGACAAAGTTATTCTAAAATTTTATTAGAAAGAAAAATACTTAGGATAGATAAATTTTATAAAGAAAAATAAAGTTGAGAAATTACTCTAACCAAATTTAAGTCATTTATATAGTTACAGTACTCAAGACTGATGGATATTGTGGATGGATGGACACATAGATTAGGGAAACAGTATAGAAAATCCAGAAATAGACCCACATTGACTCACTTTTGACAAAGCAATTGAATGGAGGATGGATAGCTTTCTCAAACAATGGTGATGGAGTAAGTGGATATCCATAGGCAAAAAAAGGAAAATGAGAAAAATAAAAAACACACTACACCAATTCTCACATTTTATACAAAAATTTACTCAAAATAGATCATAAGTTTAACGTAAAATATAAAAGTTTTAGAAGAACATATAGGTGGAAATCTTTGGGACCAAGGGCCTGGTGAAGAGTTCTTAGATATGATAGCAAAAGCACAATCCATGAAAGAAAAACAGCAACAAATTTGGCTTTATCAAAATTTAAAACTTTTGTTCTGCAAAATATTCTGTTAGAATGAAAACATAAGCTACAGAGAGAAAATATTTACACACCTCAAATATCACAAAAGCCATGTATCTATAACACATAAAAGACCCTCAAAACTCCACAATAAAAAAAGAAAAAAATTTACTACAAAATGGACCGAAGATGTAAGGGACATTTTATCAAAAAGGATATCCAGATGGCAAATAAGCACACTGAGTGATGTTCAGCGTCACTATCCACTAAGGAAATGCAAATTAAGAATATGGTGATATATCACTGCATACTTATTAAAACAGCTAAAATATAAAATACTGACAATACAAAATGCTAAGAATGCAGAGAAACTAGATTTCTCATAGACTGTAAAATGCTACTGCCTCTCTGGAATAAAGTTTGGCAGTTTCTTAAAAAACTAAGCATGTACTTACAACATGATCCAGTAATCACATTTCTGGGCATTACTACCAGAGAAATGAAAAACTCATGTTGACACAATAACCTTACAAATGTTTATGGCAGCTTTATTTGTAATAGTCTAGAGCTAGAAACAACCAAAATGCCCTTCAATAGGTGAATAGTTGAATAAACTTTAGTACATCCACACCATAGACTACTACTCAGCAATAAAGGAAAAGAACAAACTGCTGATACACCCAATGATCTGGATGGATCTCAAGGGCATTATGCTGAGTGAAAAATTCCAATTTCAAAAAGTATGATTCCATTATTCCATACAGTATGATTCCATTTATTTAACATTCTTGAAATGACTAAATTACAGAGGTGGAGAACAGATTACTGATTGTCAGGTGTTAGGGTGATGATGTCTAAAGGGAAATGGTTATGACTATACAGGGTAGCATGACAGAGATCTCTGGAGTGGAATGGTTCTGTGCTTGATTGCAGTGATGGTTACACAAATCTACAAATGTGATAAAATTTAGGCATAGAACTATACACTCACATTGTACCAATATCAGTTCACTGGTTAGGATATTGTATTATAGTTCCTTAAGATATAACCACTTGGGGAAACTAGGTGAAGAGGTACACAGGATTTCTCTGTATGATCTTTGCAAAGATCTATGAATATATAATTGTTTCAAAATGAAAAGATTTCAAACACTGGCTGCCATCCAAGAATAATCTGATCAGCAATGTTGTCATTCAGAAGTAAAGGAGAGATAAAGAGTTTTCCTGACAAGCAAAAGCTAAAGGAGCTCACCACCACTAAACTGGCCTTGTAAGAAATGTAAAAGGACTTCTTTAGGCTGAAACCAAGGGCACTAATTAGGAACAGGAAAACATATGAAAGTATAAGTCTTACTGATAAAAGCAAATATGTAGTAAAAGTAGTGGAATAATCACTCATAAAACTAGTATGAAGGTTAAAAGACAAAAGTAGTAAAGGTAAATAAAACTACAATAATTTTTTAGATACAAAACATTTAAAAATGTGTAAATTGAGACATCAAAAAAGTAAAATTTGGAGGAAGAGAGTAAAATAAAGAGCTTTAGAATGCATTCAAATTTAAGTTGCTATCAACTTAAAATGTGCTGTTATATAAGTTTTTATGTAAGCCTCATAGTAACCACAAAGCAAAAGCCTATAGTAGGTACACAAAAGGCAAAGAGCAAAGAATCTAAGCATACACTAAAGAAAATCATCAAATAACACAGCAAGAGAGCAATAGAAGAAGAAAGAAAGAAAGGAATTATAAAACAGCCAGAAAAAATTTCATAAGAGCAATAGGTACATAGCTATCAATAATTACTTTAAAGCTAAATGGCCTAAATTCTCCAATCAAATCACATAGAGTGGCTGAACGCATTAAAAATAAGACTCATCTATATGCTTCCTATAGGAGACTCACATTAGAAGTAAGGACACACAGAGACTAAAAGTGAAGGGATGGAAAAAGATAGTCCATGCAAGTGGAAACTGAAAGTCAGCTGAGGTAGTTATACTGATATCAGACAAAATAGACTTTAAGACAAAGAGTGTCATAAGAGACAAATTCATTTAATAATGATAAAGGGGAAATCTGCCAAGAGAATGTAACATTTACAAATATTTATTCACCCAACATAGGAGCACCTAAATATATAAAGCAAATATTAACAGACCTAAAGGGGAAAATAGCAATAGAATAACAGCAGGAGACTTTAATACCCTGCTTTCAAGAATGAATAGATCATGCAGACAGATAATCAATAAGAAACCACTGGCCTTAAACTACACATTAGACCAGACATTTACAGAATATTCTATCCTCAGCAACATAATACACATGAGTCTCAAGCGCACATAAAACAGTCTCCAGAACATATCATACGTTAGACCACAACTTAGGGGATGCAACAAAAGCAGTTCTAAGAGGGAACTTCTTAGTGATAAACAACTACATTAAGAAACAAGAAAGATCTCAAATAAGCAGCCTAACTTTACACCTCAAGGATCTATAAAAAGAACAAACAAAGCCCAAAGTTAGTAGAAGGAAGGAAATAACAAATTTCAGAGCAGAGAGTGATGTTGGCATCATGGTTGAGTGAATTGTTCCCCTTGCCTCTCCCCTCTAAGTTACAACGAAATGGACACTCATTCACCAGCAGAGGATTTCCTGCACAACCCAACAGGAAGTGGGAGAGATCCATGAAGCCACACATCTGAAGGTGTTTGGACTGCATCCCTGGGAGGCAGTGGAACTAGGTGAGTGCATCCCTCCCCCATCCCAGTGGCAGAGAGCCAGGTCAATGGATCCTCACACACTAGCCAGCATGAATATAAGAAGAGGCAGGGGCAGCCTGGCCCAAATGAGCACTTTCAGAGTTGTAGCCTGGCCTGCAAGAGCACCCATCAAGGTGCAGTGGCCCCATCAGTGGGAACACTCTACACTGAGAGGCAGTAGGTCAGCCCCAGCAAAGCACACACCCATCAAGTGCAGTGCAGGTGAGAAGGTGTCCTGCCTGCTCTAAAAGCACCTGGCCTGTGAAGAACAGCAGCCCACAGCATGGCTTGGCCCCTGTGTAAGCACCCATCCCACCTAGCACAAGAGATCAGCCAGTCCCCTGCCAAGAGCAGTGGCCCCGCCTATGTAGGAGTGACCTGTCCATGGAGCACAGAGGCCTTGCCTATGGTGTGCTACCCACTAGCTCAGTGCAGGGACCCTGGCCACGTGAGCACAACCTATAGAACAGCTGCAGCTAGCCCATGCAAATGCACAGCAGCCCTGTCCAAACAATTTCCAGCAGATGGGGCAGAATCATGAAACAACTTCTGGCCCCCCCAGCAGTAGCAAGTGGAAACTGATACCTGATATTACCACAAATGTACCAGACAGGGATCAATTCATTAAAAACCATGAAGAACTACAGTAACACTTCAGAGCAGAAGGAAAATGCCAAGTCTTCAGAAACTGATCCTGAAGTCAAAGAAATTTACAATGTAAATGAAAGAGAATGCAAAATGGTTATGATAAAGAAATTCAACATGCTACAAGAAAACTCAGAAAGACAGTTCAATGAGATAAGGGAAAAAATTAATGAGCAGAAGGAACACTTCACCAGGGAGGTTAAAACTCTAAAAAAAAAAAAAAAAAGGAAAAGAAATTCTGGAGAGGAAGAACACAACTAATGAGACAAAAAGAAAATCTAGAATCCTTAAAAAATAGAGCTGACATTATGGAGGTCAGAATTAGTGATTTAAAGGCTAGAAATGTAGAAATCCTTCACACGGAGGAAAAGAGAAAACTAAGATGTTTAAAAAAAATGAAGAAATTCTTTGAGAAAGAGCTGACCTAATTAGGAAATGCAACATAAGGATTATAGGCATTCCAGAGGGGGCAGTGAGCAAGAAAGAAGCAGAGGGCTTGTTCAAAGAAATAAAGCTGGTAAATTGCCAAGTCTGGGGAAGAAACTGGATGTACAAGTGCATGAAGCCAATAGAACTGCTAATTAAATCATTGCAAAAAGACCTTCTCCAAGGTGTATAATAGTGATACTGGCAAAAGTCAAGGACAGAAAAAATATTAAGGGCAGGAAGGCAGGAGAAAATAACTACAAAGAAACCCCTATCAGGTTTTCACCAGATTTCTCTGCTGAAACCTTACATGTTAGGAAAGAATGGAATGATACACTCAAAATACTGAAAGACAAAATCTTTCAGCCAAGAATAGTCTATTCAGCAAAACTATCCTTCAGATATGATGAAGAAATAAAAGCTTTCCCAGATAAACAAAAGCTGAGAGAGTTCATTGCCACTAGTCCTCCCTTAGAAGAAATGATGAAGGAAGCCCTCCTACCTGCAATGAAAAGGCAAATGTTTGCAAAACTTTAAGCAAGGATATAAATAGAGAAAATCAAAAAGTTGCAGCTCTCTATCAAAACAGCTTAGCAAATACTTAATTATAACATAAAATATAAAGGGAAGGAAAGCATCAAAAATAACTATAAACAATTCAATTTAGTTACAAACTCACAACACAAAAAAAGAATAATTTGTGACAACAATAACTCAGAAGGGGAAGAGAAAAGGGATAGAACCTACTTAGGCTAATGGAGATAATCAGAAAATGGACTATCTCATCTATGAGACCTTTTGTACACACTTCATGATACCCACTAAACAAAAAATCAGAGCAGAGCCACAAATCATAAGTAAAGAGAAAACTGAGAAAATCATCACAGAAAACCACCAAACTGAAGTGGCATTCAGAAATGCAAGGAAAAGAAACAATAAAAATATAGTACAACCAGAAAACAAGAGATACAATGGTAGTATTAAGCCGTCATAGATCAATAATCACTCTAAATGTAAATGGATTGAATTCTCCAATCAAAAGGCACAGAGTGACTGGAAGGATTAAAAAACAAGACCCAACAATATGCTGCCTCCAGGAGACACATCTCAGCTCTAAAGACAAACAAACATAGGCTCAGAGTGAAGGGATGGAAGATGATACTTCAAGCAAATGGCAAGCAGAAGAAAGCAAGTGTTGCCATACTTATATCAGACAAAGCAGACTTCAAGAAAAAAAAGACAATGAGAGACAAAGAGGGGCAGAATATAATGAGAAAGGAACATTCCACCAAGCAGACATAATACTTATGAATATATATGCCTTTAACACAGGAACAAAATATATAAAGCAACAATAACAGACCTAGAGGGAGAAATTAACAGGAACACAACAATGGTAGGCAGCCTCAACACCTCACTTACATCAATGAATAATCATCCAGACAAAAAGTCAACAAGGAAACAGGATCTTTAAATGAAACACTAGACCAGATGGACTTAAGAGAGATGTGTAGAACATTCCATCCAAAAACAGCAGAATACACATTCTTCTCCAGTGCACATGGAATATTCTCAAAGATAGAAACATGTTTGGAAACGAGGCAAGCCTCAATAAATTTAAGAAGATTGAAATCATATCAAGCATCTCTTCTGACAACAATACTGTGAAACTAGAAATTGACTACAAGAAAAAAGTTGGGAAAGGCATAAATATATGGAGATTAAACAGCATGCTACTGAACATTGGATCAATGAAGAAATCAAAGGGGAAAGCAAAAAATACCTGGAAAGAAATGAAAATAAAAATACAACAAAGCAACTCTTTTGGGATGCAGCAAAAGCAGTGCTAGGATGGAAATTTATAGCAGTACAGCCTGCCTCAACAAACAAGAAAAATCTCAAATAAATAATCTTAAGCTACACCTAATAAAACTAGAGTAAGAAAAACAGTCAAAGCCCAAAAGGAGCAGAACAGAAATAGTAAAAATTACAGCAGAAATAAATGAAATAGAGACTGAAAACAGAATAGAAAGGATCAAAAAAACTAAGAGCTGGTTCTTTGAGAAGATAAACAAAATTGACAAACCCTTAGCCAGACTCATTAAGAAAGGAAGAGAGAAGGCACAAACCAATAAAATTTAAAATGAAAGAGGAGAAACTACAATGGATTTCACAGAAATTCAAAGAATTATAAGAGAATACTACAAAAACTATATGCTGACAAATTGGATAACCTAGAAGACATGGATAAATTCTTAGACTCATAAACCTCCCAAACTTAATCAAAAAAAAATAGAGAATCTCGAGAGGATCTCATCAAGATAGTGGCATAGTTGGACTCTGAACTCACCTCCTCCCATGAACACAATCAGGTTAGAACTATTCTTGGAAAAATTACCCCAAAGAAAGAACTGAAAACTGGATAAAAAGAATCCCCACAACAAGGGACAGTCCTGACTGAAGCAGAAGAGGCAGAAATTCCTTCTGGAGAGAAAAAGGCAAACTTCACAAGCCACAGAGCTCCACAGCCGAGTGGGAGCAACCCTAAGGCATGCAGCCTTCCCTGGAGGAGCAAGGACCTGAGCAGGGGCATGTTACTGCTATAAGCATCCTTTGGACTAAGCACAACTGAGATGAGTCTTATAATATGTGCCCTCATTGGGTAGTAACTACAATGGGGAATACTCCTAGAAAAGCTATCAGACATAAGTGGGAAAACCCAACTCTTAAAGGGCCCAGGCACAAATTCATCCATCTCAGAAAGCAACCTAAAATCACCAGGAAGAAAGGTGCACAGTCCTTTGGTGAAGAGACTCACCTGGTAGTCTCTGGGTGTTCTGGTGAGGGGGAGACCTCTCTGGAGACTGAGACATTGGCAGAAGCCATTGTTGTGACCTAGTACAGGCACACTGACACAGGCGCTGGCAGCTGCCATTGGAGTTCTTCCCTTGGCCTGTGAGCCCAGTGGTTTGCCACACCCACTGGAGCACAAATTTAACCCATCTCAGCCAGGACAGGCAAACTGCCCTGGGGACTGGCCTTACCCAACAGCAACCCCTCAGGTTACTTGTTGGCCTGCATAGACTGGGTGCCTTGATCCTCTGCAGGCAGGTGAGTATGTCCACCTCTGTGGGACAGGGCCAGCATGAGGAGCAGATGAAGTGTGGGGGTTGTTGGTGGAGAGAGTGGGGCCTCTGCAGTAGAGTGACTAGGCACACTCCAGGGGGTCGGGAAATGTGCACAGGCCAGGACTGTGTTGATGGTGTGTGTGGACCTGTGGAGGTGGGGCTTATCAGCAGCAGAAGATCTGTGCTTCACAAACAGCCACGAGGAGGATTGTCCCCACATTCCAAAGCATGAAACAATTGGGTGTCCCTTGCCTGGAGCCAGCCCTACTCAGCTGCAAGCCTAAGAGAGCTGACAAGAGCCATGCAGGCATGAGGCCTACAGCCTTTGTAAGCCCCTGAGCCTGGAAACCAGCCATGCTGGGTGCCTACTCACTTAACAGAAATACTGCAACATGAGTATGCTACTAGACCTTTAAGTCAACTGTGTTGGAGCTCCCCAAACCTGATTTACAAACAGCTGGCCAGGGGAGAAAGCCTGGACTCCCTGGATACCTGCAGTAAGAGCAACCCTGCCACAGCAGAAGGACACACATAGTCCACACAGGGGAACATTTGCACTGCCAATGAGAGGGAAGCACACTGCTGGGAATCAAAAGGTATATCTTACATAAGGCCACTTCTCCAAGATCAGGAGACATAGCTGATTCACCTAATACAGAGATATAAGCACAGAGAAAGAGGCAAAATGAGGAGGCAAAGGAATACATTCCAAGCAAGGGAACAGGACAAAACCCCAGAAAAAGAACTAAATGAAACAGAAATAAGCAATCTACCTGAAATTACAATGGACACCTCAGAAATACAAAAGATTGTAAGAGAATACTATGAAAAGCTATATGCCAACAAATTGGGTAATCTAGAATAAATGGATAAATTCTTAGAATCATACAACCTCCCAAAATTTGAATCAAGAAGAAACAGAGAATTTGAATAGACCAATAACTAGTAAGGAGATTGAAACAGCAATCAAAAACCTCCCAAAAAATAAAAGTCCAGGACAAGATGGCTTCCCTGGTGAATTCTACCAAACATTCAAAGAAGACTTAATACCTGTCCTTCTCAAACTCTTCCAAAAAATTGAAGAGGAGGGGAAGCTTCCTAACTCATGCTGTGAAGCCAACATTATCCTGACACCAAAACCAGACAAGGACAACACAAAAAAAGAAAATTACAGGCCACTATCACAGATGAACGTGGACGCAAAAATCCTCAACAAAATACTAGCAAATTGAATACAACAATACATTGAAAAGATCATACACCATGATCAAGTAGGTTTTATTCCAGGGATTCAGGGATGGTTCAACATCCACAAATCAATCAACATGATAAAGCACAATAACAAAATGAAGAATAAAAATCACATGGTCATCTCAATAGATACAGAGAAAGCATTTGACAAGATACAGCATCCATTTATGATAGAAACTCTAAATAAAATGGGCATAGAAGGAAAATACCTCAACATAATAAAAGCCATATGTAACAAACCCACAGCTAATATCATTCTCAATGAAGAAAAATTGAAAGCTATCCCTATAAGAACAGGAACCAGACAAGGATGCCCACTTTCATGACTCTTATTTAACATAGTATTGGATGTTCTAGTCAAAGAAATCAGCCAAGAAAAAGAAATAAAAGGGATCCAGATTGGAAAGGAAGAAGTAAAACTATCACTATTTGCAGGTGACATGATTTTATATAGAGAAAACCCTAAAGAATCCACCAGAAAGCTTTTAGAAATAATAAATGAATACAGTCAAGTTACAGGATACAAAATCAACATACAAAAATCAGTTGCTTTTCCATACACTAAGAACAAAGTACCACAAAGAGAAATTAAGAATGCAGTCTCATTTACAATGGCAACAAAAAGAATAAAATACCTAGGAATAAACTTAACCAAAGAGGTGAAAGAACTGTACACTGAAAACTATAAAACATTGTTGAAAGAAATTGAAGAAGACAAAAAGAAATGGCAAGATGTTGCATGTTCTTGGATTGGAAGAATTAGCATAGTTAAAATTTCCATACTTCCTAAAGCAATCTATAGATTCAATGCAATCCCTATCAAAGTTCCAAAAACGTTTTTCACAGAAATGGAACAAAGAATCCTAACATTTACATGGAACAACAGAAGATCCTAAATAGCCAAAGGAATCCTGAGAAAAAAGAACAAAGCTAGAGGTATCACACTTGACATTTATCCAAAGAACTTGAAATCAACAATTCGAGGAGTTTTAGGCACCCTTATGTTCATTGCAGCATTATTCACAATATCCAAGATGTGGAAGCAACCCAAGTCCAATTAACTGACAAAAGGATAAAGAAGATGTGGCATATATATATACAATGGAACACTACTCAGCCATTAAAAATGAAAAAATCATCCCATTTGCAGCAACTTGGATGGATCTTGAGGGTTTTATGTTAAGCAAAATAGGCCAGACAGAGAAAGACAAATACCATATGATTTCACTCATACATGGGAGATAAATAAACACAGGGATAAAGACAACAGATTAGTGGTTACCAGAGGGGAAGAGTTTGGGTGTGGGCAAAAGGGGTAAAGGGGAACATATATATGGTGATAGATAAAATCTAGACTATTGGTGGTAAGCACAATGTAGTCTGTACAGAAACTGATACATAACAATGTACACCTGAAATTACACAATGTTATAAACCATTACGACCTCGATAAAATAACTTTCTAAAGCATTTCAGAGCATAAAGAAATAAAATAGAGACTAAATACATGATAGAAAAGATAAGTGAAACTAAGAAATGATATTTTAAAAAGATAAACAAAACAGACTAATATTTAACTGGACTCACCAAGAAAAAGAGACAGAGGGCTCACATAAATAAAATCAGAAATGAAAGAGGAGATGTTACAACTAATACCACAGGAATACAAAGGATCATAAGAGACTACTGTGAACAATTATGCAACAACAGATTGGACTACCTGGAAGAAAAGTATAAATTCCCAGAAATATACAGCATTCCAAGACTGAATCATAAATAAATAGAAAATTTGAACAGATTGATTACTAGTAAAGAGATTGAATCAGTATTCAAAAACCCACCAACAAGCAAAAATATATGATTAGACAGCTTCACTGGAGAATTCTACCAAATTTCTAAAGAAAAATTAATACAAATCCTTAAACTCTTCCAAAATACAGAAGGACCACTTCCAAACTCACTAATGGGCCCAATATTATCCCCATACCAAAACCACACAAGGACACTATGAGAAAAGAAAATTTCAGGTCAATATCCCTGAGGAACATAGATGCAAAAATTCTCAACAAGATATGAGCAAATTTAATTGAACAGTACATTAAAAAGATCACACACTATGATCAAGTGGGATTTATTCCAGGAATGCAAGGATGGTTTAACATCACAAATCAATCACTGTGATATACCACATTAACAAATGAAGGATAAAAATCATATCATCATCTCAACAGACGCAGAAAAAGCATTTGACAAAATTCAACATCCACTCATGATAAAAACTCTCAACAAACTGAATATAAAGAGAACATATCTAAGCATAATAAAGGCTATATATGACAAGCCCATGGCTAACATCATACTCAATGGTAAAAAGTTGAAAGCTTTTCCTCTAAGATCAGGAATAAGACAAGGATGCCCACTCTTACCACTTTTATTCAAATAGTGTTTGAAGTCCTAGCCAGAGCTATTAGGCAAGAAAAAGAAATAAAAGGCATCAAATCAGAAAGGAAGATGTAAAACTAGCTCCATTTGCAGATAACATGAACTTATATGTAGAAAACTCTAAAGACTCCACCAAAAAAAAACTATTGGACCTAATAAACAAATGCAATAAAGTTGCAGGGTACAAAATCAACATACAAAAATCAGTTGCATTTCTATACACTAACAATGACCTAGCAGAAAGAGAAAACAATACCATTTACAATCACACCAAAAAGAATAAAATACATAGGAATAAGTTTAACCAAGGAGGTGAAAGACTTGTACACTGAAAACTGTAAAACATTGTTAAAAGAAACTGAAAAAGACACAAAGAAAGGGAAAGATATTCTGTGCGCATGAATTGGAAGAATTACCACAGTCAAAATTACCATATTACCTAAAGCAACCTACAGATTCAATGAAATCTCTACCAAAATCCCAATGATACTTTTCATGGAAATAGAACAAAGAATCCTAAAATTTGTATTGATCAACAAAAGACCCTGAATAGCCAAAGCAATCCTGAGAAAAAAATGACAAGCCTGGAGGTATCACACTCCCTCATTTCAAAGTATACTACAAAGCTATGGTAATCAGAATAGCATGATATTGGCAGAAAAACAGACTCACAGATCAATGGAACAGAACTGAAAGCCCAGAAATGAACCCACACATATATGGGCAGTTAATTGTCAACAAAGGAGCCAAGAACATGCAAGGGAGAAAGGAAAGTCTCTTCAACAAATGGTACTGGGAAAACTGGACAATTACATGCAAAAGAATGAAAGTAGCCCACTATCCTACACCATACACAAAATTAACTCAAAATGAATTATTAAAGACTTGAACATAAGACCTCAAGCCATAAAACTCCTAGAAGAAAACATAGGTGGTAAGCAGCATTGGTCTTGGCAATGATTTTTTTGGATGTGACACAAAAAGCAAAGGTCAGCAAAAGCAAAAATAAAGAAATGGGACTACTCAGAACTTAAAAGCTTCTGCACAGCCGTGGAAACCATCAAGGAAATGAAGAGGTATCCTACCAAAAAGGAGAAAATACTTGTAAATCATATATCTTATAAGTGGTTAACGTCCAAAATGTATAAAGAACTCATGCACCTCAATAGCTAAAACATGAACAATCTGATTTAAAAATGGGCAGAATATATAGGAAGAACTTTTACAACTCGATAGCAGAAAAAAAAAAAACAATTAAAGAATGTGCAGAGGAACTGAAAAGAGAGTTTTCCAAAGAAGACAAACAATGGCCAACTTGAACATGAAAGGTGCTAGACATCATTCATCACCAGGGAAATGCAAATCAAAACCACAATGAGATATCAAGTGACACCTATTAGAGTGGCTATTGTCAATAACATGAGTTAAATGTTGGCCAATATGTGGAGAAAACAGGAACCGTTATGCACTTTTGGTGGGATGTAAATGGTGCAAACACTGTGGAAAACAGCATGCAGGTGTCTCAAAACATTAAAAATAGAACTACCATATGATTACACTTCTGGGTATGCATCCAAAGGAAATGAACTCAGTATCTCAAAGAGATATCTGCCCCACAATGTTTATTGCAACATTGTTCACGATAGCCAAGGTATGGAAACAACCTTATTGTCCATCAATTGATGAATCCATAAAGAAGATGTAGTATATATATACAATGGAATATTATTCACCCATGGGAAATAAGTAATCCTGCCATTTGTAACAACATAAATGGTACTTGAGGGCATTATGCTAAGTGAAATAATTCAGACAGAGAAAGACAAATACTGCATGATTTCTCTTACATGTGGAATCTAAAAGATCCAAGCTCATCAAAACAGAAAGTAGAACGGTAGTTACCAGAGAGGAGGGGATGGTGGAAATGGGGAGATGTGGGCCAAAGGAATCTTAAACGTTCTCACCACAAAAAAAGAATGGTAATTATTGACGTGATGGAGGTGTTAGCTAACTCTATGGTGGCAATCTCATTGCAATATATAAGTGTATCAACCCAACATGTTGTACATCTTAAACTTATGCGATGTTATGTGTCAATTACGTCTCAATAAAGTTGAAAAAATACACCAACCTTAGGGTAAATGATGATGATAAAAAATGAATTTAGGGACTGGTCCCTTGGCAGAGTGGTTAAGTTCGGAGTGCTCCACTTCAACGGCATGGGTTGACAGTCCAGATCCTGGGCACGGACTTACACCACTCATCAGCCATGATGTGGTGGCGAACCATATACAAAAGAGAGGAAAATTGGCACAGATGTTAGCTCAGGGTGAATCTTCCTCAGCAATAAATAAATAAACAAATAAACAAAAAATAAACTAAAAAAAAAATAAGAAATGGGTGAAGGGCCTGAATAGACAGTTTTACAAAGAAGACATACAGGTGGCCAACAGGTACATGAAAGGGTGTTCAACATAACTAACATCAGAGAAATGTAAGTTGAAACCACAATGAAATGTCACCTTATACCTGATAGAATAGCTATTATGGAAAAGACAAGAAATAACAAGTGCTGGTGAGTATGTGGAGAAAAGGGAACATTTGTGTACTGTGGGTGAGAATGAAAATTGGTGCAGCCACTATAGAAATCAGTATGGAGGTCCCTCAGGAGATTAAAAATAGAACTACCACATGATCCAGTAATTCCTCTTCTGAGTATTTATCCAAAGGAAATGAAAACTCTAACTCAAAAAGATATCTGTACCCCCATGTTCGTTTAAATAGCCAAGACAGAGAAACGACTCAAGAATCCATCATTGATGGAGGAATGGATTTAAAAAAAATGTGACAGATATATATATATATATTATGTTATGTTATATATATATATATATATATATTATTCAGCCATTAAAAATAAGGAAACCCTGACATTTGCAACAAAATGGATGGAACTTGAGGGCATTATACTCAGTGAAATAAGTCAGACAGCGAAAGACAAATATCGTATGATCTCACTTATATGCGGAACCCCCAGCCAAAGAATCCTGAACTCATAGATACAGAGAACAGACCGGTGGTTGCCAGAGGTGGGAGGTAGGGTATGGGTGAAATGAGTGAAGATCATCAAAATGTACAAACTTCCAGTTATAAGTAAATAATTTCTGGTGATGTAAGGTATAGCATAGTGGCTATAGTTAATAATACTGTACAATATATTTGAACATTGCAAAGAGAGTAGCTCTTAAAAGTTCTCTTCACAAGAAAATAAAAATTTATAACTATCTGTGTGATGGATGTTAACTAGACTTATTGTGGTGATCATTTCACAATACATACATATATCAAATCATTATGTTGGACACCTGAAGCTAACATAATGTTATATGGCAATTCTATCTCAAGAAAAAGAAATAGTTTATAACCAGATAGGCTCATATGAACACAACAAATCTCAAAGGATATCAGTACAATGATGCCCCTAACTTTGGCAACTGTGTTTTTCCCCTCAGGAGTAGACAGCAGTAGCATGTATATTGGGGAGGTGCATGCGAGAAATGCTCTAGTATGTAACTCCAATAAGTATTGCATATGTTTCCCAGTAACTTCCCTCCTTTTCCTTCTGATAAGAGATTACATCCCCATGAATACAGCAGTGGGCAACTGACCTCCACCTATCCTATCAAATACCTTAACAATGAAGACAATGCTTGATTCAAGGATGAGTGCGTGGCCCAGTGTGGTCAATATTATCCTTCCCTGGAATTTTCTACCTGGAGTTATTACAAAAGCCCCCTTGATTCAGGGATAATATAACTAGAAGATGTGACACATCCACAATGTTGAGCAAAAAGTAAGAGAAAATAAGGCCAACACATTGGGAGAAACAAAGCTAAGAGATGGAGACATGGAACAGAGAAACAAGTGTGTGATCTGATACGAAAACCAATGTTTCTCTCAATCACACACTCACTCTTGCTCGCTCGCTCTCTCTTTTCTCTCTCTTCACTTATTGTTGTTTGACGAAGTTTCCTAATGATTATAACAGAAAGACTCTTTTTTTTTTTTTTTTTTTTATTAATGTTATGATAGATTACAACCTTGTGAGATTTCAGTTGTACATTTTTGTTAGTCATGTTGTGGGTACACCACTTCCCCCTCCGTACCCTCCCCCCACCCCCCCTTTTCCCTGGTAACCACCAATCAGATCTCCTTATCAATATGCTAATTTCCACCTATGAGTGGAGTCATATAGAGTTCGTCTTTCTCTGACTGACTTATTTCGCTTAACATAATGCCCTCGAGGTCCATCCACATTGTTGTGAATGGGCCAATTTCGTCTTTTTTTATGGCTGAGTAGTATTCCATTGTGTATATATACCACATCTTCTTTATCCAATCATCAGTTTCTGGGCATGTAGGCTGGTTCCACGTCTTGGCTATTGTAAATAATGCTGCGATGAACATAGGGGTGCAACGGACTCTTGAGATATCTGATATCAGGTTCTTAGGATAGATACCCAGTAATGGGATGGCTGGGTCATAGGGTATTTCTATTTTTAACTTTTTGAGAAATCTCCATACTGTTTTCCATAGTGGCTGTACCAGTTTGCATTCCCACCAACAGTGTATGAGGGTTCCTCTTTCTCCACAACCTCTCCAACATTTGTCGTTCTTGGTTTTGGATGTTTTTGCCAATCTAACGGGGGTAAGGTGATATCTTAGTGTAGTTTTGATTTGCATTTCCCTGATGATTAGCGATGATGAACATCTTTTCATGTGTCTATTGGCCATATTCATATCTTCTTTTGAGAAATGTCTGTTCATGTCCTCTGCCCATTTTTTGATCGGGTTGTTTGTTTTTTTGTTGTTAAGCAGTGTGAGTTCTTTGTATATTATGGAGATTAACCCTTTGTCGGATAAGTGGCTTGTAAATATTTTTTCCCAATTAGTGAGCTGTTTTTTTGTTTCAATCCTGTTTTCCCTTGCCTTGAAGAAGCTCTTTAGTCTGATGAAGTCCCATTTGTTTATTCTTTCTATTGTTTCCCTCAACTGAGGAGTTACAGTGTCCGAAAAGATTCTTTTGAAACTGATGTCAAAGAGTGTACTGCCTATATTCTCTTCCAAAAGACTTATTGTCTCAGGCCTAATCTTTAGGTCTTTGATCCATTTTGAGTTTATTTTGGTGTGTGGTGAAAAAGAATGGTCAATTTTCAATCTTTTGCATGTGGCTGTCCAGTTTTCCCAGCACCATTTGTTGAAGAGACTTTCTTTTCTCCATTGTAGGCCCTCTGCTCCTTTGTCGAAGATTAGCTGTCCATAGATGTGTGGTTTTATCTCTGGGCTTTCAATTCTGTTCCATTGATCTGTGGACCTGTTTTTGTACCAGTACCATGCTGTTTTGATCACTGTAGCTTTGTAGTATGTTTTGAAATCGGGGATTGTGATTCCGCCGGCTTTGTTTTTCTTGCTCAGGATTGCTTTAGCAATTCGCGGTCTTTTGTTGCCCCATATGAATTTTAGGATTGTTTGTTCAATTTCTGTGAAGAATGTTCTTGGGATTCTGATTGGGATAGCATTGAACCTGTATATTGCTTTAGGTAGTATGGACATTTTAACTATGTTTATTCTTCCAATCCATGTGCAAGGAATGTTTTTCCATCTCTTTATGT
Source organism: Equus przewalskii (assembly GCF_037783145.1). NCBI lineage: Eukaryota > Metazoa > Chordata > Mammalia > Perissodactyla > Equidae > Equus > Equus przewalskii. The sequence continues at coordinate 33,566,879 of NC_091849.1, forward strand.
CATCGCCTATTTCTTTCAAGAAAGTCTTGTAGTTTTCATTGTATAGATCCTTCACTTCCTTGGTTAAGTTTATCCCAAGGTATTTTATTCTTTTCGTTGCGATTGTGAATGGGATAGAGTTCTTGAGTTCTTTTTCTGTTAGTTTATTGTTAGTGTATAGAAATGCTACTGATTTATGCACGTTAATTTTATACCCTGCTACTTTGCTGTAGTTGTTGATTATTTCTAATAGTTTTTCTGTGGATTCTTTGGGGTTTTCTATGTATAAGATCATGTCGTCTGCAAACAACGAGAGTTTTACTTCTTCGTTACCTATTTGGATTCCTTTTATTTCTTTTTCCTGCCGAATTGCTCTGGCCAGCACCTCCAGAACTATGTTGAATAGGAGTGGTGAAAGTGGGCACCCTTGTCTTGTTCCTGTCCTCAGAGGGATGGCTTTCAGCTTTTGTCCATTGAGTATGATGTTGGCTGTGGGTCTATCATATATGGCCTTTATTATGCTGAGGTACTTTCCTTCTATACCCATTTTACTGAGGGTTTTTATCATAAATGGGTGTTGGATCTTGTCGAATGCTTTCTCTGCATCTATTGAGATGATCATGTGGTTTTTGGTTTTCATTTTGTTGATGTAGTGTATCACGTTGATTGACTTGCGGATGTTGAACCATCCCTGTGTCCCTGGTATAAATCCCACTTGATCATGGTGTATAATCTTTTTGATGTATTGCTGTAATCGGTTAGCCAAAATTTTGTTGAGGATTTTTGCATCTATGTTCATCAGTGATATCGGCCTGTAGTTCTCCTTCTTTGTGTTGTCCTTGTCAGGTTTGGGGATCAGAGTGATGTTGGCTTCATAGAATGTGTTAGGGAGTTCTCCATCTTTCTCAATTTTCTGGAACAGTTTGAGGAGAATAGGTATTAAGTCTTCTTTGAATGTTTGGTAGAATTCTCCAGAGAAGCCGTCTGGTCCTGGACTCTTATTTTTGGGGAGGTTTTTGATTACCGTTTCTATTTCCTTACTTGTGATTGGTCTATTCAGATTCTCCATTTCTTCCTGATTCAGTTTGGGGAGATTGTAGGAGTCTAGGAATTTGTCCATTTCTTCCAGGTTGTTCAATTTGTTGGCATATAGTTTTTCATAGTATTCTCTTATGATCTCTTGTATTTCATTGGTATCTGTTGTGATTTCTCCTCTGTCATTCCTGATTTTATTAATTTGCGATTTCTCTCTTCTTTTCTTGGTGAGTCTGGCTAGGGGTTTGTCAATTTTGTTAATTCTTTCGAAGAACCAACTCTTTGTTTCATTGATCCTTTCTATTGTCTTTTTTGTTTCAATATCGTTTATTTCTGCTCTTATTTTTATTATTTCCCTCCTTCTACTGACTCTGGGCCTTGTTTGTTCTTCTTTTTCTAGTTCTGTTAGGTGTCGTTTGAGGTTGCTTACGTGAGCTTTTTCTTGTTTAGTGAGGTGAGCCTGTATTGCGATGAATTTCCCTCTTAGGACTGCTTTTGCTGCATCCCAAATGATTTGGTATGTCGTGTTCTCATTTTCATTTGTCTCCAGATAATATTTGATTTCTTCTTTAATTTCTTCAATGATCCATTGTTTGTTGAGAAGCGTGTTGTTTAGTCTCCACATTTTTGCACCTTTCTCTGCTTTTTTCTTGTAGTTGATTTCTAGTTTAATAGCGTTATGATCAGAAAAGATGCTTGATATTATTTCAACTCTCTTGTATTTATTGATGTTTGCTTTGGTTCCCAAAATATGGTCAATCCTTGAGAATGTTCCATGTGCACTTGAGAAGAATGTGTAACCTGCTGTTTTTGGATGAAGTGTTCTATATATATCTATTAAGTCCATCTGGTCTAATTTTTCATTTAATTCTATTATTTCCTTGTTGATTTTCTGTCTGGATGTTCTGTCCATTGGTGTTAATGGTGTGTTGAGGTCCCCTACTATTATTGTATTGTTGTTGATGTCTTCTTTTAGTTCTATTAAGAGTTGCTTTACAAATTTTGGTGCTCCTGTGTTGGGTGCGTATATATTTATAAGTGTTATGTCTTCTTGGTGGAGAGTCCCTTTTATCATTATATACTGTCCCTCTTTGTCTTTCTTTATCTGTTTTGCTTTGAAATCTACCTTGTCTGATATTAGTATAGCGACACCTGCTTTCTTTTGTTCATTATTAGCTTGGAGTATTGTTCTCCATCCCTTCACTCTGAGTCTGTGTTTGTCTTTGGGGCTGAGGTGTGTTTCCTGGAGGCAGCATATTGTTGGATCTTGTTCTTTGATCCATCCTGCCACTCTGTGTCTTTTGATTGGGGAGTTCAATCCATTTACATTTAGAGTGATTATTGAGACGTGGGGGCCTACCACTACCATTTTGTGTCTTGTTTTCCGGTTTTCTTCAGTTTCCTTTGTTTCTCGTCCCATGGTTTAATCTGTTCTGATGTAGAGCTGCTACTCTCTGTTGTTGTCCTTCTACTTATCTCCTCTGCTCTTGGTTTTGTAGCCCCTTTCCTTTTTTGGATTTTTCAGGAATGAGGGTTTTCCTGAGGATTTCCTGAAGAGGAGGTTTTGTGGCAATGAACTCCCTTAATTTTTGTTTATCTGGGAAAGTTTTTATTTCTCCATCGTATTTGAAGGATATTTTCGCTGGGTAGAGAATTCTCGGCTGTAGGTTTTTGTCCTTCAGATTTTTGAATATATCATTCCACTCTCTTCTAGCCTGTAAAGTTTCTGCTGAGAAATCTGCTGATAGCCTGATGGGGGTTCCTTTGTAGGTTAGTTTCTTTTGCCTGGCTGTCCTTAATATTTTCTCCTTGTCGTTGACTTTTGCTAGCTTCACTACTATATGCCGTGGAGTTGGTCTTCTTGCATTGATAAAGTTTGGAGATCTATTGGCTTCTGTCACCTGAAGATCCATCTCCCTCACCAGATTTGGGAAGTTCTCAGCCATTATTTCTTTGAATAGGTTTTCTGCCCCTTTCTCCTTCTCTTCTCCCTCTGGTATACCTATAATCCTTACGTTGCATCTCCTAATTGTGTCTGATAATTCTCGGAGAGTTTCTTCATTTCTTTTAAGTCTTGCTTCTCTCTCCTCCTCTGCCTGCAACAATTCTATATTGCCATCTTCCAAATTGCTAATTCTTTCCTCCATATTATCGGCCCTACTGTTCAGAGCATCTAGATTTTTCTTAATCTCCTCTATTGTGTTCTTCATTTCCAATATTTCTGTTTGGTTCTTCTTTATCGTATCAAACTCTTTTGTGACATAGCTCCTGAACTCGTTGAGTTGTCGGTCAGAATTCTCTCTTAACTCAGTGAGTATTTTAATGATGGCTGTTTTGAAGTCATCATCATTTAGGTTATATATCTCATTTTCTTTGGGATTGTTTTCTGTGTATTTGTTACTTTCTTTCTGTTCTGGAGATTTAATGTATTTTTTCATATTGCTTGATGATGTTGATTTGTGCCTCCGCATGGAGATAGAGTTTAGTTGCTCCTTTCACTTGTTTCAGCTGCTGCGGTGGGGGGAGCAGCTGTTTATACTTCACCAACCAGGAACCCTGTCCGTAGTTGCTAACTGGGCCTGGGCCCCTCTTCGTAGCCACAGTGGCCCTTTGGATTCCCTCCTCTGCCGTGGGGGCCGTCACGGGGGGCTTCAGGCTGCAGGGGCCTACTGTTGTTGCCCACCTAGATGCGCTCTCTCCTTGGGGTCTGCAACGGTGTTATGGGCTTTTCCAGCGGCCAGGGGTGGGATCACTTATATTTGTCGCTCCGTTGCTGTCGGCACCCACCAAATCTCACTTGTCCTCTATGGGTCGCAGGAGAGCTATTGGCATCTTCTACAGTCTGTGGTTAGTACACCTAGCTATGCTGCTTTTGCCCTGGGGTCTTCCAGCCTTGTGGCTGGCGGCTGGGTGCCTTCTACTGGTGCTGTGCAGAGGCTTTCCCTAAGGCTTCTGTGAGCCTGTAGGGTTTCCCCCTAGGCTACTAAGCTGGGTCTCTGGAACTCTCTCCAGCCCCAGTCCTCTCCGAGATCTCCGGCAATCCCTAGCCTCACCGGGTGGGCAACGGCAGCTGGGGGTCGCCCCGTCCTCTGGGCTTCTCTCCGGGCCTCTGCCGGGAGCTCTGAATGCTCAGCGTGGCCCCTCTGCTACCGGCAGACAGAGAGTTTTGTCTGCTGCCTGGCGGAGCTCCGGCGCTTCCCCTCCGGGTCGCCGGACCCGCCTTTGAAAGTTCCCCCGCCCCGGTCCTCTCCGAGATCTCCGGCAATCCCTAGTCCCACGGGGCGGGCAACGGCAGCTGGGGGTCGCCCCGCCCTCTGGGCTTCTCTCCGGGCCTCTGCCGGGAGCCCTGAGTGCTCAGCGTGGCCCCTCTGCTAATGGCAGACAGAGAGTTTTGTCTGCTGCCTGGCGGAGCTCCGGCGCTTCCCACCGGGTCGCCGGACCCGCCTTTGAAAGTTCCCCCGCCCCGGTCCTCTCCGAGATCTCCGGCAATCCCTAGTCCCCCGGGGCGGGCGTCTCTCTGGGACCCTCCGGGCGCCCCGAGCACCAGGCTGGGTCTCCCCGCCAATGGCGGGGAGAGACTCTCCCCGCGGGCTCAGGTGTGCAACTCCAAAGTTTCCCTCTGCGTTTAGGAGTTGATACGAGGATTAAGGGTTTTCGGTCCTATCTCACAAACAGCCTGTCTGTGTCTGCGTTTGTGCCTGGGTGTTGGGTGTGTCTGGTAGTGGGAGAAGGCGACTGCGTTTGCTGGGCTCCGTCGACGACATAAAGTTACATCTCCATCCCTGCACGAAGAGAGAGCTAGGGGAGGCTCCGATGTCCATTGCGCGTGTCCTTGATGATCCTATTGGATTATCCCTTTCCTCAAGCGATGGTGCACAAATGGGACTGTTCAGCTCGAGCGAGAGAACAAGGGGAGGCCCGGCGGCGCTGCTTAAATAAACACCAGTATCGTGTGGTTGCTCGTGCTCAAACGGTCTAAACCATCCTGTAAAAAGACAGTGCATGAGTGTGGGAGCGGGAGGGGTACGGTTAAATGGATAATGGCAACGAGCTCTTGTCTAGGGTCTGTGGATTCGACGATAACCATTCCACCAGAGAGCAAGATGACATTGCATGACCAGATTCACAGAGGTAGTTTGACATAAACAAAGAGTTCTAATTCATACACTAAAACTACTCCTGAATTTGGTTTGATTATAAAGCTAAAACATACAACGGCTTCAAGTTAAATGGGAATGTCTACATTATGTAGGAATATCAATTGATTATGTTGGGACATAACTAAATAAATATCTCCCTCTAGGATTGTCATATAATTCTTCTAAGATTCTTGACATCAAAATTGTTCATATTGTAACAGGTACAATGACTAGCAGTTCCATGGTCACTCCCTTAAGACGACACAGAGTTATATAAATCAGGGATTGGTTAAAAAGGTCATGGTCACCCTTCACAACCATGCTGCGTCGTCCACATATAAATAATTGGAGAATGGTCACAGAGTTGTTGGCTGGGCCCATTGTTTCCTCCAGCAAGAGGAGGTTCACATAAATGTTAAGCTGCAAAGCTAATACATTAAAAATGATACGACAAGAATCAAAATTTATTAACCAGTACACATTCACAGAAAAGCATCAACCTAATTCATAGATCTATATGATAACCTAAATAAAAATAAAACTATGACAAGCTAAAAATCCTAAAAAATGAATTTGATTCGGAATACCAAGGATGGGTTTCAGGACATGCAACTTGTAGCCACTACACTGATAACCACTAAAGAGTTTGAGGTAGCTATTCTATATTATAGGCAGGGAATATCGGAGAATATAGAGTTAAGGATCGAGTACACAATAAAAACAAAATGAAACATCACACTGAAAACTCTCCAGCAAACAAAACTTCTCCTGGTGGTATCACAACAAAGCTAGATTTAGCTTATTTTTGTGAGCACAATGCATGAACATGAGGACATTTATTCTCACCTGGAACAGCTAAAATTTCTCAAGGTTGGAGTATGAGCAATCTGCTTGAAGAAGTCCCTATCACATTTAGAGAACAGTTGGATTTGTATGACTCTGTAAATAACAAGTTCCAAGGAAATACAGCTTCCTAATCCTCCAGTTTTGTTTTCTGAGGGTACATGCCTGAGATTTCTGTTTTATATATGGCTTAAACTACATTTAACTAGAAAATTCTTTGACCCTTCGTCGAGGAGGCCATAGTTTTCTTGCTAATAACAAGTCCGTTGAATATGAATGAAGTAAATGGGTCTAGGCAAGGGAAGCAAGGTGAGGTGATGATAACCACCATGAAGACAACATATTTGGAGGGTATGCAAACTTCAACAAAAGGTAAACATCACAATAAAAATAATTACAGAGAGACGAAAAATATTTGTAAGGGTTCATGAATAATAAAAGCCTTCAAATGTAGGTATCAGATTTCTTCCTCGGTGGAGGCCAAATCCTCCATCAGAGAGCTTTCCTAGGAAAGTGGCCTGGGAGAATGGGTGCTCAACCACAGTGCGTCCTTGTGCTCCACCTTTTACCATTGGCCAGGAAAGGAAACAGTCAGCTCGCTCGCTGAACAGCTCCAACTATGTGCTTCGACACCTTGAACCTGCTGAAGAAAGACTACAAGTTGAGGCTACGTCATCCGGGTCTCCGCTAAACAAGAATTTGGACCCCTCGTTGGTGCCTCCTCAGCACAACTCCCCAATTGGCGCTCAAGATCTTCGTGAAGAATTTCATTACAAATCCAACTCACTAATTATATCCAATCTCGCCACCACAGCCAACATGAAACCACAAATAAAAAGAATGTAGCTTTTAATTCTAAATGCACAGGATGACATTTGTGCTCCACTGGCAGGAAAGATGAGGAATGAAGATGAGGAAGCAATCTCAACCCTCCTGCGGTGGAGAGCAGGGGTTGAGCTGGTTGTGTAAAGACCTCACCTCTTCTGCCATCTCTCTAAGCAGGACATAGACCTTTCCTTCCCCATTATCACATTTTTGCTTGTGGGTTGTGCTCACATTTCTCCTGTCCTTGAAAGAGAAATAAGTTTCCTGGTTTAAGTAATAATTGTGTGCTCTTTCTGGAAGGCAATTAGAGAGCAGGCAAACTGAAATCCAGGAAAAGAAAATTAGTGCGCCAGAAAGCACTCGACCTTGGAGAAAACTGAATATAATTGATTATTCTTCACCTTAAAATGGACAAGGAAAACTAGTGTGGTGTACCAACTACATAAACTAATAAGAGAAGTCTTCTGAACCTTTACCAGAAATAAAAGAGGAGAAGAAGAAAAACTTATGAACTATAATAAAACTATAATGCATCTCTTCTTGTTTGTGTTTCTACTACCCACTACTGTAACATCAATCTCCTCCACAAACGTGCTACATTCGGGGGGAGAAAAAAGCTCGTCTTTTGATACGACAAAGTGATTGGATAGGAAGCCCCAGCGGTGCTGCTGACATCCTGGCTAAAGTGCTTGAATTTGAAAAACTTGATCCTAGCTATTCAGCTGGGCTTTAATTAATTAATTCGACTAACATGATGTTCTATTCCATTGTGATTGACTAGAGTGTCAATAGCAGCCACTTCTCCTCACCAATATAAAATAGCTGACTACAGTGGTGAACATAGAGAAATGAACCAAGGAGAAAAGCAAACTAGACAGAGACCAAGCAAAGAGAAAGCAAACACACACAAAAGTAAGAGAGAACAAGAAGACAGAGAAATGAAACAACTTGGAGAAGATAGACAGAAGGGTGAAGAGACAAGAACAACAAAATAACAGAGAAAGAAAATGAGCAAGTAGAGGCACATAAGCAATAAAGTGAGAGCGAGAGAGAGAGAGAAAGTAAGAGATCTACTGAAGAGATTGAGGAACCATGAATCTGAGTGTGTGTATTGAGAGAGACATAGAGAGATAAAAGAAAAACAGTCACAGAGTGTGACAAAACAAAGATGATGGATGTGAGAGAGAGGGACATGCAAGACAAGGAGACAAAGGCAAGGAAAGGAGAAAGGCTCCTGATGAACTTAAGACAAGAAAAGATACACATAAAGACAGCAGAGATGCAAAAGAGGATGAGGAAGACAGAGAGAAAGCAGAAGACAGTAAAAAGAATGGTATAGACTGAGAGAGAGAGAAAGAAGTATATAAAGTAAGGAGGGTGAAGAAAGGAGAGAGGTGGGGACAGGGTTGTTGAAGGAGAGAGGAGGACGTGAGTAGCATTTGAGTCTCATCAGGAATTGGCAGATTTCAAAGCAAACTTGACACAGGCCATCTGAACTTTTAACATGAAGCACAAAATTAATTTTTTACACTTAAGGGTGGTTGTCAAGGATACGTCATTGACGACAAAAAGCATTTCAATGGAGCCATTGCATAAGGTACATTCATATAAAGCAGCATAGAATTTAATTAACCAATAATTATTTCAGTGCCACAGTGCATCAAGCAGATCTGTGCTGTAACTTGCTAACACAACATGAGGGTTCTGATGATGAAGTACCACAAGCTGACAAATAATTCCAGGCCTTCACAAATTTGATAGACTGAAAGCAAATACTGTTGGCAACAGGCTCTCAGTCACAGTGAAGTCAAACTAGATCTCTCTCAGCATCCTCACATCACACTCTTTATGTGCTGAACTCTACCAAATATATGAAACATCATCACTCTCTCCAATTCCTCTTCTGTGGACAGTGCCTCTTGTCATATCACTGAAGCTAGCAAGTTATAGGAAGATCTGACTTTCTTTAGCCTGATGTTTCCTATCACACACAGTGGATCCTAGATGAGAAATGGAAGCCCAAATAAATTCACAAATCTCTGATCTTAAAAAATACTGAAAGAATTGTGACAATCTAACTCTTAAGGCAATATTAGTTGAAGAGAGGACAAATGGGGGTAGGATGGAGACCATAGATTGGGGCACAGCAGCCAGAGAGCAGCGCCTAAGGCAGGCGTGAAAAGCCAGAGTGGCAGAGGTTGTTGAAAGCAAAACGAGGTCTTTGCAAATGCTTTGGTCTACTTGCTGAAACAGAGCATAGTTCAACACAGAGTTGGCAATATGGCTTTCCTCACCATACAGGCCTGATGAAAGGGAGGCTGGGAGGCTGCTGGACAGCGTGAGGACAAGGACAGGGGAGGAGCTGGGATAAGGAAAGGAAGAATGCTTCAGGTGGGTCTATGCCCTCAGTTCAAGGGAAGGGAGAGAGTTCATGAGTCACCAATCCTGAAGAACTCCCTCCCCTCCCTCTCAAGGTGCTATTCTAATAAGGCCTAAGGTCGTCCTGTACTGGGCACAGGTTCACATTTACTTGCTAATGATAAAGATGATGCTCTTGTAAAATGAACACAAAGCTTCATGAGAAAAAGGTTATGGGGAAGGCCAGAGAGCTAGCTGAATGCTTTGGTGAAAGCAGCGGTCATAGACGAGCTAGCTGAGTTTTGGTGGCTCCGCCAGGTGGCAAGGCAAAGCAGGTCTGGCAACAACTAGTGATTGTGCCTCGGATACTCGGGGGTCCATCACGACTACAATTAAATGGCTGGAGCAAACGGTCGTTGTTCTTCTGCGGAAAACAATCTGCTAAAAGTTCCTTGCAAAGCTTCTGTAATTGTTACAAGACTTCCATTGTTGCCGACTTCACAACTCTACAGTGTCACAAGGATCAGAAACAAGTGGGGCGAAAACGATCTCCAGTTCCCAGACAAGCCACCTCCGGCTAGCTCCGTCACAGGCGTGTCTACATTTCTCGCAAGAATGCTCCAAATGATGGTGAATTCGGCCTCAGAGGTTGTGTGTGTGTGATGAGCAAGAAAGAAAAGAGAAAAGAAACCATAGACCTGGGTAGTGGAAGTTACTTCTCTGATGCTTCTGATGTCACCTCCAAAGGAAATGAGTGAGGCAAGGCTCCAGACCATTATTTAGTTCCACCTCCACATGTGGGTGGAGAGGCTTCGGCTGCCATTGGAAAATGGGCAGGGTGGCTTCTACTTGTAAGAGATATAGGTATAAAGAATAAAGGATTGGTCTCCAAAGTACAACAGTCTTTGCAAAGTTGTCCTAACAACTTGATTGCAGTATATATTTGATATTTTTAAAAAAGTAATAAAAATCACAAGATAATATAATTGAAGGGAGAAAAAATGGAGTATACACAATGATTCGACAAAATTGAGATAATGGATTGAGAAAACATTTAAGTTGATGCGGGAATTAAGGATTAGAAAACTAAATGAGATACCAATTATATATACAAGGTGTAAGAAGATAAGGGAACTTTTAAGACTAAAAATCCCCAAACCTACCAAGATTCATTTTATAGACCTTAAGTTGCAAAAGACCATGATTTCAATGACAACATTCTACTGTAAAAGTTCGAGGTCCATCACCCTCTTGACCAAGTCATCAATTCAAATTGTGAACAACTACTCGATTCTTATGATGACAAATCTAACAAGTAAAACCCTGGAGAAAAGCAACCCCCTATGTTCATGAACATTAAAATCACGTCCTTGTACTCCATCCTCCCTACACAAGTGAATGTACCTAGTAGAACAGTGATGAAAATGGTGGACTGTGGATGTGGGAGAGATTCCTATGGTGGCCTGTTCCGGGTGGTGCTGCTGGAGAACAAGAAGAAGCAGCAGGAGCAAGGCAGCAGCAGCACTGAACATTTGTCTGGTAGACAAACAATGGTGAACAAACAATCATCAATAGAGAGAGAGAGAGAGAGAGAGAGAGAGAGAGAGAGAGAGAGAGAGAGGAGAGAGAGAGAGAGAGAGAGAGAGAGAGAGAGAGAGAGAGAGAGAGAGAGAGAGAGAGAGAGAGAGAGAGAGAGAGAGAGAGAGAGAGAGAGAGAGAGAGAGAGAGAGAGAGAGAGAGAGAGAGAGAGAGAGAGAGAGAGAGAGAGAGGAGAGAGAGAGAAAGAAAGAGAGAGAGAGAGAGAGAGAGAGAGAGAGAGAGAGAGAGAGAGAGAGAGAGAGAGAGAGAGAGAGAGAGAGAGAGAGAGAGAGAGAGAGAGAGAGAGAGAGAGAGAGAGAGAGAGAGAGAGAGAGAGAGAGAGAGAGAGAGAGAGAGAGAGAGAGAGAGAGAGAGAGAGAGAGAGAGAGAGAGAGAGAGAGAGAGAGAGAGAGAGAGAGAGAGAGAGAGAGAGAGAGAGAGAGAGAGAGAGAGAGAGAGAGAGAGAGAGAGAGAGAGAGAGAGAGAGAGAGAGAGAGAGAGAGAGAGAGAGAGAGAGAGAGAGAGAGAGAGAGAGAGAGAGAGAGAGAGAGAGAGAGAGAGAGAGAGAGAGAGGAGAGAGAGAGAGAGAGAGAGAGAGAGAGAGAGAGAGAGAGAGAGAGAGAGAGAGAGAGAGAGAGAGAGAGAGAGAGAGAGAGAGAGAGAGAGAGAGAGAGAGAGAGAGAGAGAGAGAGAGAGAGAGAGAGAGAGAGAGAGAGAGAGAGAGAGAGAGAGAGAGAGAGAGAGAGAGAGAGAGAGAGAGAGAGAGAGAGAGAGAGAGAGAGAG